>NC_136518.1:2586689-2614189 GCF_053919585.1 Euprymna scolopes | reverse complement strand
CATGGTGGGGTTTTCTTTCTTTTTTTTTTTTAACCATTCTGTACTTTCACCTAACAATTTAATAAACAAAATATACCGTAAAAATTGAATTTGATATGAAAATCCTATCTAAAAAATAGCAAAGTCTATATTTTACATAAATACCACTGTGTCGTTTTAGTTTAGTCAGACACAAGATCAACACTGTAGAGCGCTAAGATTGTATTGTGGTTTCTTTGATTTTGATCGATATATAAAATAGTAATGGCTACGTTGCATCTACTACTAGTCTTTCCATTTTTGGCAGGATCCAAAAAAAGCTGTCTCCAATCTAATAGTGGTGCACTGTCAACCAACCATCGTCTCAATATCGTGCCTGTTTTAGAAGTACTTTAATGGAATGTGCTCTGATGAACTCTTAGCACTTGTGCCTCACTCCAAATAAATACCCCCGACTGACATGGCAAGCAGCAAAATCCCACTCCTTCACTGTTGAGATTCGGAGATGCCAGCAAGTTTTCTATAATAGTTTTGTTTTTCACTTGATCTGCTAGATTTTGGAATTCCCTCCCTTTTACCTCCTCCCATGACTGTACTGTTAACATTTAAATGTCATGCAAACAGAGATCTTGCTGCTCAACTCCCTACATAGTGTTTGTGTAGACAGTTCTAAACAGTAACCCCTTTCATCCAACACCATGCCCTATAACATAAACGAGGATCAAACGAATAAACACATATCTAAGGAAATTGGTAAAACTCTAGAGAAAGACCTCCAGTTTAGTGGAATGGGGTGTAGCAGCTGACACCCGCTACATCACAGGCAGGAGCTACTTCTCACGACTCCAAGATTTGAAATCTATTTCTCCCTGGCTTGTCTAATCACAGGCCAGCTCTCAATTACGTGACAGTATATAAAAGGCGAAATCTGAAACCATTAACCCTCTTTGATCCTGACCCTGCCTGGGAGCAGACTTCGCCTGGAGCTTCGGCCCCAGGCTGAACGTGAGTACTACAAACTAACAATGGCTCTCTTCAAACTCACATTTATTTCAACGTGCTGTACCCAAACGAACATTCATTCTTTGTCATATTAAAGAATATACTCACTCTTTCACTCTCTCACTTTCTTACTCCCTCTCTCACTCACACTCACTCACTCTTTCTCTCTCTCTCACACACACACACACACACACACCCTACTTTTTCTTACCACGAGACACTAACCCTTTGCCCTGTCTCTATTATCGGACGCACGCTCATACATACGTATATACACTGAACATTTGTCTCTTTCTTTCTCCTTCAACAGGCCTGACCTATATCTAATTATCGGATATCTACTCTTCGTGTCCACACAAGGACTCTTCACGACTACTATAAAAACACTTGCGCGTACAAACACTGAACTCTCATACAACCCTGTTTCTCTCTTGTACGCATGTACACGCTACTAACGAAGATAACAAATAAGGTTTGTTTATTAATATAGAATGAAACTGCATTGCGTTTCTCTCATTTCTATATTTTGGCGAACACGTGAAAGAAGACACATGTTTTAACATGTGTATTACGTCATGGAAAATGGGAAGTTCTAGATATAGTTAGAAAACTTTAGAGTTAAGGAGGAGAAACGGAGAGGGAGTTTGAGGACGACAGACGATAGTCTCGAGTTGGGATTCGAACGTCTAGAAGCGAGACGGTCACTTTAAAATTAGAATGTGAAGCTTTGAATTCTTGATGATGAAAACCACGACCGGTCTGGAGAAGAAATAAACCCATCATGTGTTTTTATAAACGTCGTCTTTGTGTTGTGATTCTACCAAAAGGTAAAGTGAAAATTGTTATTATATGTCTATATATCTGTGTTATAAAATGTCTTGACATACACATTTCATATCTACACTAAGACAGTCTACACAATGTCTGAACACTGTTTCCTCACTCTAAGAGCTTCCATCAACACATCTAAGTATGAACTTTTAATATAAATATGAATCTCATCATAAAACGAACAATCACTTACAACAACATCTCACTCTTAATAAGACTCTCTTTTAATAAGACTGCGCTTTTAATAAGACTTAACAACGAACAGTAATAATAACAAACAACAATAATAATGAACATAAATATAACAAATACGATTTGGTGCCCGTTGACCAATTTGCATCAATGATGCAAAACCGAACCTGGGGTAAATACAAGTTGGAGCAAGAGGGAGTCAGATGCCATCTTGAATTTTCCAATACATCGGCACGTTTTAACATGTGTATGACGTCATGGAAAATGGGAAGTTCTAGATATAGTTAGAAAACTTTAGAGTTAAGGAGGAGAAACGACTACTGAATAAACGAACAAACGACTTCGTAAAACTTGCAAGGAAAAGGTTTATTGAAGTAAGGCAAGATGCCATTTAGATATAGCTGGGGTAGAACTCGTCTGCCTTTGCCCGGTAGTTATTCCCAAGTGGGGACCGTCGATACCGATGTAGGCCGAGAGAGAGAGAGAGAGAGAGAGAGAGAGAGAGAGTGAGGAAACAGGTCCGCTCTCCTTGACGTCTCGCTGGAAAAGGGAAGAGTTTTTCTTGTCCGGGACGGAAGCAGTTATAGTTCCTTAAGGGGGTAAGGAAGAGCCCTGCGCTATGCCTCTGATTGGTCAGTATGTGCCATATCGCACAGTCAGGGGAGACACTGACGCACAAGAAAAGAGTTCTATTTGTTTCTGCTGCACCTCTTTCTTGACTATGTGAAGTCGTATTTCAGATGGGTTTAGCGATCGAGAAAAGAATGCTACAGGCCTCTCAGCCTGTTAGAGCAGTCGCTGATAGCCTTTTCTGGGGCATCGGTTTCAATAGTAAATGGTAATTCATCATCAATAACTTTTAGAGACGATTCGGCAACGTCTTTCTTTAGTTTTTCAAATGAATTGATAACTATAGGAGGCATGGGAAATTGTTTATTTTCGACCAGTGGACGAATTTTAATGAATACTTAGATATCCATTTCGCGTAGTACGAAAACATTCCAAGACACCTCTTTAACAAATATGAATTGGAAGGAGGAGTCATTTGGAAAAGAGGTTGCAAACGCTTAGGATCTGGTTGCATAGTCCCGTTACAAATTTGGTACCCAAGCAAATCGATGGAATGAAGTGAAAAACTGATTTTTCTCGGTTTATTTCGAGGTTATATGTTGAGGCAGCCTTTAAAAAACATTCCAAATTAACATCATATTCCTCCTGAGTTTTACCGCAAATAATAATGTCATCGATATATGAACAAGTTCCAGATAATTTCTTGTCAGAAATGAAAGAATTCATAAACCGTTGAAAAGCAGAAACTCCATTAGTGACACCCATGGGTATTCGTTTGAATTGGTACAAACGATTTCCAGCTTGAAAGGCCGTGTAGGGCCGATTTTCGGGATAAATTTCGATCTGGTCTGGTAGTACGCTTTGGACAAGTCAATTATACTAAATATACGATATTAGGCTATTTGATTCACGAGAACCTCAATCTGAGGCAAAGGGTATGCATCAAGTAAGGTGAAACGGTTAATAGTTTGGAAGAAATCAACTACTAATCGTTTCTTTTTATTTGGCGATGAAGTCACAACAATCTGAGCATGCCATGATGAATAACATGTTTCAATTACATCATCCTCAAGCAGTTATAGAATTTCCTTTTCAATGAATCGAGCATCCTCCGCACAGTAATTTAGGATTTAGTAGCAATAGGTTTGCAATGAGGGGTTAAGTTTCGAAATAATTTCACAGAGGCACAGCTGATCTTGGTTAGGGCGCAGATTTTTAGAACATCCTGAGGTCCACCAAAAAAAATAGTGATATCCTGAAGTAGTTTTAAGAAAGGCACTCTGAGTATAATATCCATACAGGAATCAGAAAGCACTGTAAAGTCAATTTCTTTATATTTGCAACCAATGAAGGAAATGTTCTCCGTGCAATATTCCGATAATTTGAGGGAAACGGCGGATGATGCCATGGAAATTATGGAATTACGTTTTAAAGTAGACAGCTTCATTGTTTTAACAATATGAGCACTGATAAAGTTATCAGAACTGCCGGCGTCTATGAAGGCAGTTGTTTTTTTTCTTTAAATTCAACAATTTTAGTAATGGGAGGGTGCCTATCACCACCTTTAGCATTCTCTTGGCCTTCGGGACAAGATCAAAGTGTAGTATCTGTTCTTCAGATGCTGCACTTCTATTTCTTGTTCTCTTTCGGTGGAGGAGAAATCCTTCACGACTGAGACAATTTTTATTTTTGTACCTTTTCTCCACGTTAAAAAACGACCCTGGTGTCTAACTCTGTCCCGTGGGGAGGCATAGTAAATAGGTACCATAATAGCAGAAGTAGAACGTAAAGGTGTCGGCATAGTAGAACGGCAAACTTTGGAGAAATGTGTGGGGTATATGGTTAGAAAAAAAACAAAAAAAAACGTACCGGGTGTATCTGCATCGCTCTTTGGGAAAGAAGAAGGAAAGGATGGCCAGCGCATTTGTATACGCGAAGGGCATCTTGGGAAGGAAGAGCATGATGGGAGAAGCTATTTTTCCCCCTGTCTCTTCCTTTTTTTTTTTTTTTTTTTCTAGATATGAGGATATAAAAGCAGGGAAAAATTCCCGGGGGGGGGGGCAGGGAGAAAAGAGTCGTGAACATCTCTTGAAAGGAATTTTGTATTGCTGACGTTCGGATTGTGCGGTTTGACATTGGTGGCGAGAGGCCAGGTGTGGTCGATTGGAAAAAAAGAGGGCAGAAACGTGCTGTTGTCGAGAGAGTGGCTCACTCCTTCCCGAACCCCAGAACCGAATCCTGATTATAACCCTAAAAAATGACTGCGTTTACCACAGTTTCGACATACCTTATCGCGAGCAGGACAATGACGGCGAACATTCTTAAAATGACGTCTCCCTCCACAGTTGTAACACTTGTCATGAACAGGAAGGGCAGCAGAAAATTGTACAGAGTCACACTCCATATGAGAACCGGTAGAATCAGAAATATTAGTAATAATGGCCTCCTCGGCAGGATCAGTAGACACATTGTTAGTTCTAATAGTAGTAGTAGTAGTAGTAGTAGTAGTAGTAACGGCTGATCCAATTGTGGAAGCGTATGATTCTGCATGAAAGTGAGCTTGTTCTAAAGCTCTAGCACATTGAGTAGCCTCTTTGAGAGTTAGCGTCAGAAATTTCGTGAAAATAGCGAATAATTCCACCCCATCTTTCCAAGCTTATAACTCCTCGAAAAATGCAATTCAAGCCCTAATTTTTTTTTCAATTAAAGGAGCAAGGACCAAGATTTCATTAAAAAAAAAAAAAAAAAAAAAAGTGTTTTTTTTTAAAAGGTTTTAAACTTCGGACTTTACAGGTAAAATTCTAAAAGAACACTATGTTTTTTTTTGTTTTAAATTTGAATATATTATGTATTGACCTTTTCTCTTCAATTTGTGAGTAAATAATTATGTACTTATCGGGTTCTAAATTAATTATTATTAGACATTTACAAAATGGGAGGCGTGAATTATTCGACCCCCTGTCTTTCCAAGCTTATAACTCATCGAAAAATGTAATTCAAGCCCTAATTTTTTTTTCAATTAAAGGAGCAAGGACCAAGCTTCCATTAAAAAAAAAAAAAGAAAAAACAAATAACGTGGTTTAAAAAAAAGGTTTTAAACTTCAAACTTTACAGGTAAAATTATAAAAGAACACTATGTTTTTTTTTTTAAATTTGAATATATTATGTATTGACCTTTTCTCTTCAATTTGTGAGTAAATTAATTATTTACTTTCGGGTGACTAAATTAAGTATTTACTTTTTATAGACACTTAAAAATTGGGAGGGGGGGTTCGTGAATTAAAAAAAAAAAACGTTTGTCTAAAATATTATATTCGGTTTATTGGAAAGAACATAAAATTTCACATTGACCCTGAAAATATCGTAAAAAATAGAATCAATAGAAAAATTTTGATAGATTTTTAAAATTGAAAAATTGAAAAATATTGAGTTTAAAAATTGAAAAATATTGAGTTCGGAAAATTCATTACTGTTTAAAAATAAAATATTTCTATTACTTTTAAAACAACTAATAGTTTATTTTGGAAGTATAATCCATAAAGAAAATAAATAACCCACTTTTAACAGAGAAATTCCGAGATTTTTATATTGTATTCGCAGTTTCGTGTTAGGGGTGTCAAAAATTCCTACAAAAATTCTGATACTGCTAGACTCTAGCACATATTACTGAGGCCCGGAGACCACGCATAAACGCATCACGGCAAGATTGATCCCTGTAAGTAGTAACATTAACGTCTTTAAAGTAAAAGTCAGCGGCAAGTCGATTCAAGACCTAAAAATATTGGTCGACAGATTCGTTTTCTTGCTGCAGACGCGTTGAAAGCAGATGTCTAGCTTGAATAACGCTGGGAGACTTGTCGTAGACACTTTTCAGTAATTCGACAGCGTGTTCGAATCCTAAACAATCCTCGATAACGTCAGCAACGGTGGGACCGATGTTTAAATAAAGAATTTACAGTTTATCAGGTTTTAACGAAGCAATAGTTGATAAATAGTAATTAAAGTTACGATTCTATAATCTCCAAAGCTTGCAAGTCTGGGAGTCTGCCGAGCATATGTCAAATTTGTCCAGACGAATGATCTTCTCCATGGGGGGGAAATAAAATGTTTGTTCAATAAATTGTAGTGTTGTAAGTAAATGAAGACGTAAAACAAAACCCCTTTCCAAGGTTTTATTGAACAAAATTCACGACTACTAAAGCAATAGAGGAAGAACTCATTCGTTTAAGGAAAAAAGAACACGTGCAAAATCACGTGGCAAGAAACTAAATTTGCATATCTTTTTTTTTTTTTTTTTTTTTTTTTTTTTTTTGGATTAGTAAGAACAAAACAATTTAAATAAATATATTTTAACAGTAAGAACAAAACAATTTAAATCCTCTGATCTCGAGCGCGTGGTTCAGTGGGGGAAGATGTGGCTGGTTACCTTTAATGCATCCAAAACCAAACTCCTATCCTTACATCATCAACGCTCTGATCCCCAACTGGCATCAATTGTGATGGATGGCTCTCGTCTGGGTGAGGCCCGTGTTTTGACAAGCTTCTGGGTTTGACCTTTACTCCTGATCTGAAATGGAACACCTACATCAAGTCTGTTGCTAAGGTCGCTGGAAAGATGGTGGGATCCTTCTACCGCTCCAGAAGATATCTCACTACTGATGCAATTCTCTATCTATATAAAAGCCAAGTACGTCCAAGGATGGAATACTGTTGCCATATCTGGGCAAAAGCGGCCAAAAACAGCCTATCATGCCTTGACAGAGTACAAAATAGACTTCGTAGCTTAGTGGGGGATGCCCTTTTCTCTACCCTGCAACCTCTCTCCCACAGAAGAGACGTTGCGAGCCTATCCTTTTTTTATCGTTATTTTCATGGCAGGTGCTCGTCTGAACTCCAATCTCTGGTCCCCCCTCGCCAATCTTTCTCGAAAAACACCCGTCTAGCTGAATCCACGGTGAAAAATTTCCCCCACTCTATATCTGTGCCTAAATCAAAACGCGGATTCCATGAACAAAGCTTCTTTCTTAGAACTGCACGCCTCTGGAACTCTGTTCCGTCTGCCTGCTTCTCTCCGGACTACAACTTGGATGTCTTCAAGTCCAATGTTAACAAATTCCTAATGAACCGCCCCCTTAATTAAACACTTCATCAAATCTCCACACTAACGTAATGTACTTACAATAACCCTTATCCCTGAGTGGCTTCCGGACCTTGATAAGTGGTGATCACTGTGTATATATATATATATTTTAACAGTAAGAACAATTTAAACGAAAATATAACACCCTGTTTGCACAATCTTCACATCTACGAAATATACATTTTTTTCCAATTTACCCTAAAAATTACTTTTAACTATAAAAAAATTTGTATGGATTTTTGTAGTTTTTGGATATATTACTATTTTCGACATGGCAATTAGGTAACTAACATTGTTTTTGCTTAAAATGACATATTTAAAGAAATCGATAGGTCGCCTCTATTTTAACCAGCACCATAATTTATGTCAGAGATAATAATGATTACCCAAATTCCGATATTATTTCCCTTCTGCAACTCTGAAAAGAAAAACTAGGTTTGATCAACGCCAAACAAAGTTAAACACGAAATAGTTTTGCCCCCTCCGCCCACTCCCACACACACTGTACGTACGGAGAAAAAAGAAAATTAAAAAAGGGCAGGAATAAGCTTCCCTTACTCAGAGCAAATATCTCTCCTACCAAATCCAGCCATCTTTTTTTTTCTTCCATTTTCAAAATGGCGGCCTCGTTTTGTTTCGGGTTTTGTTTCCGTGCGAATAACGCTCAATTAATCCGACCCGCCGCACATGCGCGGGGCTCCGGGCAGCAAGCCGAATTACATTCGCACAAAAAGTTGCTATCTCGGAAATTGTTGATAATTTCCCCATTCTTCTTCTTCATATCCTTGAAGTCTTCATTTTTATTTCCGTTCTATTAATATTTCCTCTATCGTCGCTGCCATTCCTGTTTTTAACTCGGTTAGTCGAGACGAGGCCAATACGCATGCGTGATTCAAGTAATTTGCAATTCCTTTATTCCGCTAATCCGATCAGAGAAACCACTTATAGATGTTTGAGATTCCAAAACGATGTCGAATTATGCCTCTGGTTGGCCACAGATGGTACTACCGCTCCAAAGGAACAAGAAAGAAAAAGAAGAAAAAAAAGCGTTTTCGTAATTAATTTATTTATTGGATATTTTTTTTCTGATTCTGCAATTTATTAAATATTTCTGATATAAATATCTATCCATTATTAAATGCCACCGCTATAATCTCCAACCAGAAAAAAAAAAACAAGAAAAAAAGAAAAAAAAAAGAAGAAAAATGTGCTTTATTAAATACTAGCGGGGGTAACCAGCGTTGCCCGGGTGTTTGTGTGTGTGTGGGGGGGGGTTAAATCAAAACAAACTGGAAAATAAAGAATAAGCGAAGTAATAACTCTCTTGTAAGAAATCCTCCAGAAATAAGCAGGCTCTTTATTGGACGGTTTGTCCGCCCACGGATTTGTTTAAACCAATCAGATTGCATGTTATAACTAACTACCGAGGATGTTCTTGGCGACAAAATTATCTGGTCACCAGAATTCAAAAAAAGACGCAGAGTAGAATGGATATTGAATTCTTACTCGCGGCTTGAAGCCTCGAAATTACCTTGTCACTTTGAGACGTTTTAATGCCCGAATGTGGGGCGAAATAGTATCATTTGCAAACACCAATGCCCTTATTTTGGGCGAATTTTTATATTTTTGCACGATGTTGTGCTCTGTGAATTAATTGATTTTCTTTATTACAATATAATATCTGTCAAAGACGAAATTATGGTTTACAGTTTTACCTGCCATGTCCGCCATTGGACTGAATCAATAGACGACTCCTCGAGGCAGCACCCGACTTGCAATATCCATCTTGGAAGATATATATCTCTTTTTCAACTTACGCAGTTCTTCGCCAGCAGAAGGTTTCTACCCAGCTTTTGTCGAAGACGAACTATTATTCCTTCGGAGTCGTTACCAGCCCCTAGTGTCAGATAGCTGAAGATAATGCATCTTTTGCAACATTCATCTTTTTTTACTTTAATAAAAATTTACGTTGAAGTTTAAAAGGTGAACCTGTTCTAATTTCTGTTTGGTTTTCTTCCATTCTGCTAACGGTAAAAATCTATGTGAGGATTTTCTCAAACTCTTTAGATATGCTAAAAAAAAAAAAAAAAAAAAAAAGATGTTAAAAACTTCTTTAAAAAATCGGAAAAAAAACAAACAAAAAACAGCGAACATGATGGAAAAAACAAAACAAAAATAAACGAACGTGTAAGCGAACGATGTTAAAACTTCTTAAAAAAAAATTGGAAAATCCCCCCCCCCCAAATAGCGAACGTAATGAAAAAAAAAAAAAAAAGAACGAAAAAAAATGGCGTAAATAACCCATATTAAAACTATAAAAATCGAAAAAGAAAATCTTACATCTCGGTTCGGACGTGCAACCTTAAGATAACGACGCTGCTCCCAAACCGACTGAATTATGAGCGCGTCAGCGAATTTTTTTCTTTTTTTTTTTTTTTTAAATATTTAAACTAATTCAAGAAAGACCGTTTTTTTTTTTTTGCGCATGCGTATATAGCTAACTTGTCATGAAGGAAGGATCCTTTTGCTATCTCTCCCTGTAGAAAAGTGTCCCGTTGAGGGTGATGGAATTAATATTTTTAGCCAATTTTTCGATATTTATTGTCCGAGATATCGAGCTTCAAAATGATACCTATCTCGTTAAAATCCGTTACCTCGGTCGAAAATTTTAGGCATACATACATACAGACATACAGACATACAGAGAGAGAGACAGGTGAGATTTATATTATAAATAAAATTGAAATTTTTTCAAATTTTAGAATAATAACATATTCATCTGTCCAATTTCCTGAAGATGAATATGTTGTTATTCGAAAATTTGAAAAAAAAAAAAAATTCACTTTTATTTTAATAGATAGAAATATTAATTAGAAACAAGTTCACACAATTGTCTGATCTTTCTAACCGTTAAATCTTAAATTATTATCAAATATTTCAAACAGTGAATCTCTTTTATTTAAAGACCGCGTTTTAATTGAACTTTTGAATATTTCGCTGTTTTAATAGCATACGAACTTTTACTACACGCAACAAGAATTGGCGAAAAAGGAAAAGAAGAAGAGATCGAATATTCCTGAAGAAGGTGTTATATCACCGAAAATTTTATAATAAGCAAGCAAAAGTTTGTGGTGTGTGTGTGTGTGTTTGTGTGTGTGTGTGTGTGTGTGTGTGTGTGTGTGTGTGTGCATGCAACTACACCATCATAGCGAAATTCGAAATTTTTAATATTTAATTTCTAGGTAAACCAATGGTGTCTAATTAATTGTCATGTTACAGTAATGAATACATCCAAACATTATGAAAAACGATAAGGTAGAAAAAAATATAAAAGAAAAAATTTTTTTTTCGAAAATTAGCAAAAAAAAAACATGTTTGGCTAAAAAAAAAATAATAATTATAGTAATAATTGCCAATTAAAAAAATTAATCATATTAATAATGGCCAATTGAAAAAAAAAATCATAGTACTAGTTGCCAATTAAAAAAAATAATAATCATAGTAATTATTGCCAGTTAAAAAAAACAATAATTATAATAATAATTACCAATTAAAAAAATAATAATCATAGTAATAATTGCGAATTAAAAAGAATTAATAATTATCGTAATAATTGCCAAGTAAAAAAATGATAATCATAGTAATAATTGCCAATTAAAAAATTAATAATTATTGTAATAATTGCCCATTAAAAAAATGATAATCATAGTAATAATGGCCAATTAATAAAAAATAATTATAGTAATAATTGCAAATTAACAAAAAAACTAATAATTATAGTAATATTTTTCAATTAAAAAAAATTAATAATTATAGTAATAATTGCCAATTAAAAAATAATAATCATAGTAATTATTGCCAATTAAAAAATAATAATTATAGTAATAATTGCCAATTAAAAAATAATAATCATAGTAATAATTGCCAATTAAAAAAATAATAATCATACTAATAATTGCCAATTAAAAATTAATAATTATTGTAATAATTTCAAATTAAAAAATAATAATCATAGTAATAATGGCCAATTAATAAAAAAATAATTATAGTAATAATTGCAAATTAACAAAAAAACTAATAATTGTAGTAATATTTTCCAATTAAAAAAATAATAATTATAGTAATAATTGCCAATTAAAAAATAATAATTATAGTAATAATTGGCAATTCAAAAAATAATAATTATAGTAATAATTGCCAATTAAAAAAATAAAAATCATAGTAATAATTGCCAATTAAAAATAATAATTATAGTAATAATTGCCAATTAAAAATAATAATTATAGTAATAATTGCCAATTAAAAAATAATGATCATAGTAATAATTGCCAATTAAAAATTGATAATTATAGAAATAATTGCCAATTAAAAATATAATAATTATAGAAATAATTGGCAATTAAAATTTATTATTATAGTAATAATTGCCAATTAAAAAATTTATTATTAAAGTAATAATTGCCAATTAAAGAAAATTAATAATTATAGTAATAATTTCCAATTAAAAAAAAAAAAAATTGTGCGTGAACAATCATGAATATGAGTCACTTGGCTTGTTTTTAGTATAATTAAGTTATTTCCCTTGTCACGTCTTCCCCCAAAAATATGGTGACGGTTTTTTCGATAAAGATCGAAAACTCATCTATTTTTTTTTTTTTTTAACTAATGCGGTAATATTTAAGTACTTCTGAACGGTCAGTTAAGTAGATATCATTGCTTTTAGTCGAAATTGGCACAAAAAGTCAATAGATTGCTTTTGTGAGGCAGGGGGGGGGGTAAATCGATTTTTAAAAATTTCGCTATTATAATGTAGTTGCCCTTTTTTTTTTATTGTGCGTGTAGTGTTCTTTTTAACTAGCATTTCAGCCCGGCGTTGCCCGGGTGTTTGGAGGTGTATATGTAGCAAAAAAAAAAAAAAAAAAGCAGTCAATTTTTTTTAACTTTGACCCCTATTATGACCCCTAAACATTCATTGTTTTGGACTCAAATCAAGTTATTAAGGATTGTCCAAGGAAACTATATCTAAAATTTCAAGTGTTTAGACCCAAAATTGGCGGAGGAGTTTGGTAGAATTCTCAAAGATCAAATCGTTGAACTTTGACTACTTAACAGCCAAATTTCTGGGCGAAAACCGATGACAAAGATTTTCCCAAATCTCAGTACACTGTATATCAAATTTCGAGTCTGTAAACTTAAAATTGACAGAGTTTATTGCGTAGGGTAATGTACGCAGACACACGCAGACACACACGCAGACACACAGACGCACACAGACACGTTCACTTTTATAGATATATAGATAGATTACAGATTTTATTTAAAAGTACGTTTTATTTTTAAGCGCAGGTATTTATATCAAATTTTAAGCTAAAATACATATTTAGGAATAAGTCTGGCTATTTTAGGAATATATTTGAAATATAAGCCTATATTTTTCTTTATAGTCGAGTGTGCCATTTGACTTGGCCGCATCATTTATTTTAATTAAGGTTTCCTTCGAACGGCGCCAATTAATCTTTTTCTTCGTATGATTGAATACAGCGTTTTTATGATAATCCTCTTGTTTTTTGTTTGTTTTTTTAAGAACAAAAAAAAAAGAAAATGGATGTAATTGATAACTGGGACATTTGAGGTGTTGTCGAATTCTTGGGAAACTTGGCGGGAATCCAAAAAGGAAGAAGCGTCGGTAAATATCGGATGTCCCTCGGCGCAATTACGTGACATTGTCAGAAATCATGAAACGTAAACCATTGAATTAGTTTTGTAATCGTTTTTTTTTTTTTTTTAGGTGGTGGGGTCAGATGGGGGTGGAGGGTGATAGGTCTTGATGGAATAGAGGTTAGGGTAAGAGACGTAATGATTAAAGAGGTATTAGAAGAAATAAAAGGGGGATAAAGGAAGAAGAAGAAGAAGAAGAAGAAGAAGAAGAAGAAGAAATTTTGGAAGACGAAAATATCTGGAAAGACACAAAAGACAAGAAAGGAGGAAAAGAAAGCAAAGAAAAAAGAAAAAGAAACGAGAGGAAGAAGAAAGAAAGAAAAAGAAAGAGAGAGAGAGAGAGAGAGAGAGAGAGAGAGAAAAAAACGATTAAGGAAAGGAAAAACGAAAGGAAAAAAGAATGCAAAAGAAATAAAAAGAAAGAAAGGGAAAGTAAGGAAAGAAAGGATAAAATGAGAGAAAAAGAAAGAATGGAAAGAAGAAAAAGGAAGAAAGAAAGAAAGAAAAAGAAATGAAGAAAGAAAAAAGGAAGAAAGGAAAAGCAAACTAGAAAAAGGAAAGAAAAGATTGATGGTAAATTACGTTAAAAGAAAATTAGGAATAAAAATGTAAAATAGCTTTTTTTACCGTTTGCGTTTTTCTATGAAAAATTAAAAAAAAAAAAACTAAAAGAAAGGAAGAAAAAAGAAAGAATGAAAAAGAAAAGAAGGATTGATTGTACCTATTTATTATGCCTCCCCACGGGACAGAGTTAGACACCAGGGTCGTTTTTTAACGTGGAGAAAAGGTACAAAAATAAAAAAAACTGTCTCAGTCGTGAAGGATTTCTCCTCCACCGAAAAAGAACAAGAAATGGAAGTGCAGCATCTGAAGAACAGATACTACACTTTGATCTTCGCCAAAAAGGCCAAGTAAGGATTGATTGTAAATGACAAGGAAGGGATCAATTCGTTAAAAGAAATTTAGAAATAGAGAAAAAAAGGGGAAAAAGATAAAAACAGAGAAAAAGAAAAAAAAAGACGAGAAAAATAAGGAACGTTGCACGAGAAAGAGAAAGAAAAAGCAGTGAATGCAAGGAGAGAAAGAAAATTAGGAAAATCAGAAAACGTCAATCAAAATGGAACTGGTAGACATACGCCATATTTTCTTTTACAAAAAAAAAAAAAAATTAACAAAAAAACATCGTCTTGCTTTTCTTTTGAGTTAGGGCTAAGGTTATGGTTAATGAAATTGCAGGATAGTTTTTCTTTCTTTATCTTTAACGTTTTTCTATGAAAAAAATAATTAAAAAAAAAAACGTAAAATAAATAATACTAATTTAAAATCGAAAGATTATAAATAAATCAATGGAAAATGCCCATCTGGTCCCAACAGCTCCAAGAAAACCCGGATAACGATTCTTCTACTACTACTACTACTACTACTACTACTACTACTACTACTACTACTACTACTACTACTACTACTACTACTAATAATAATAATAATAATTATACTACTACTAATAAAATGATAATATTAATGATAATAATAATTCTACTACTACTACTACTACTACTACTACTAATAATAATAATATTAATGATAACAATAATTATTATACTACTACTACTACTAATAATAATAATAATCAACTACTACAACAACAACAACAACTACCACTACTACTACTACTAATAATAATAATAATATTAATAACAATAATTATTATACTACTACTACTACTAATAATAATAATCAACTACTACAACAACAACAACAACTACCACTACTACTACTATTAATAATAATAATGATAATTATAATAATTATTATACTACCACTACTACTACTAATAATAAACTACTACAACTACCACTACTACTACTACTACTAATAATAATAATAATAATGATAATTATAATAATTATTTTACTACTACTAATAATAATAAACTACTACTACAACTACTACTACTACTACTACTAATAATAATAATAATCAACTACTACAACTACTACTACTACTACTACTACTAATAATAATAATGATAATGAGAATGAGAAAACAAGCAAAAGAAGAGCAATAAGACGAATAATATAGAAGAGAGAGAGAGAGAGAGAGGGAGAGGGAGAGAGAGAGAGGGAGAGAGAGAGAGAGAGGGAGAGAGAGAGAGAGAGCGGGGTGAAAAAGAAAAAGAAGGAAAAGAGACAAACAATAATAACAAGAACAAGTATTAGAAAGAAGAAAGACGAGAACGAAACGAAAAAAAAGAAAAAAAAATCTAAAATAAGAAAATACACAAGAATTGGAAAAAAAAGGGGGGGGAAGAGGAGAAAACAGCAACAAGAATAGGAAGAAGAAAAAGAACAAAAAAAAAATGAAGAAGTAAGCAAGAAAAACGAGGGGGAAAAATGTAACCGAAAATAAGCAACAAAAAGAAGAAGAAAGAAATTAAAAATGGCAGAATTAAAAAAAAATGTCAATGAAAATAACAAATGAAACGAATGTACAATCGAAAAAAAAAGATTTTTTTATTTTTTTTTACTTTTTTTACTTTATCTAATCATCATCACCACCATCATCATCATCATCATCATCATCATGGTCGTCGTCTTCGTCATCATTATCCCTTGGCGCCAATTTCAGACATTGTGTGGGCGATCTCGGAGGTAATCAGAAGAGGCTGCCTTAAAGGTATCTTGTATTGTCGCGCACGTGACTGTAATGGCGGTATATCATTGTCACCATCAGGAATGAAGAGAGCGAGACAGAAAGGGGAGGGAAGAGGGAGAAGAATAGATAGATATCTAAATAGATAGATAGATAGATAGATAGATAGACAGGCAGATAGACAGATAGATAGGTACATATGTTGGAAAGGGAGGAGTGATAAATAGATAGGTGTATCCCCCTCCCTCATCTCTCTCTTTCTCTCTCTCTCTCTCTCTTTGTATTCCCATATTTTTTGTGTTTTTTGATATTCATATTAAAAACCTTTTTCTATTTATTTAGTTATTTATTTATTATTTTTTTTTTAAACAGAAAATACAACTTTGTTATATATGGTTCGTGGAATTGCATTCATCTACAAAAGATCTAGCTAATTTGCATATTCTTTTAAACATTCATTTTAATTAAGTAATATGGTTAAGCTAAAACATGGAAAAGTAAATTGTAGCATTAAGAATTGATAATATAATGCTATAAATTGAATTTTAAAAAATTCTTAATGCTGCAATATTTTAAGTTATAAATTTATTATATTTTTTACTAGAAAATCTTGTCCTTTTCTTTTTCAGTTTTAACAACTAGTCCTTTAAGCTTAACCGGTGCCCGGAAAACTCGTCCCGGGAAAACTCGTCTCGGGAAAACTCGTCTCCAGAAAACTCGTCTCTGGAAAACTCGACCTCGGAAAACTCGACCCCGGAAAACTCGCTCCCTTTTGCTAGGTAGGAAAACTGGCCATTATTGAATAAATATCGATTGAAAACACATTTTATGATCGTTCTTGAAGGAGATATTGTTTTTTAAAATAGACTATAGCCCCCCCCCATAATATTTTTCAAAAATATTTTTACTTGTTTAATGTTCTTTTTTTTGTTTTTTTTTTTTTAAATGAAATCGATTTTCTAAGTGTCCGTTTTCTACCTAACTGGCTAAGTTCTTAGTGATTTCATTTATTTTAAAGCGTTTATTATGTTCATAAACGAGACCGCATATATTTTTTTTATATTAATATAAAATGAATTTACTTATTTACTGTTGTTTATAAAAGGGTAAAATCGATTTTTCTATCTCGCCGACTATATTGTTTGTTGTTTAATTTATTTGTTTTCAATCGATATTTATTCAATAAGGGACCAGTTTTCCTACCTAGCGAAAGGGGACGAGTTTTCCGGGGTCGAGTTTTCCGGAGACGAGTTTTCCAGAGACGAGTTTTCCCGGGACGAGTTTTCCTAAATTCAACATACACATATGTATTAACAATAAAGGCACTCATCTGCTTTCAATAAAATCCCCCCAATTATCTCCCTTTTATTCTTTCATTCTCTCTGTTTCACTTGTTACTTTTCTTTTCGCGACAACGGTGAATTGTTACAACAGTAGTTGCTTGCTATGGAAACCAGTCATAAAAAACGTTGCTCACTTCTTTACGTTTTCTTTACGATTGTGAACACCAGAAAATTCATAACTTTTGTTTTACTGAACGAAAATTGAAAACTTTTTTCACAATAGAGCTGAGAAGGTGATTTATAAGCTGTAATAATTGTTTGAAATTTGGTTGAAAAATGAGTAAACGGCGAATCTTTAAAGCAGTTCTAAACGACTAAAAGTGCCACTTAACCATATATTCAACCACGGTAGTGTTTGAATCACACACACACACACACACACACACACACACACACACACACACACATATATATATATATATATATATATATATATGTACTAGTAAAAGTACCCGTCGTTGACTGTGTTCAAAAACAGCCTACAAAAAATGGACACACACACACACACACACACACACACACACACACACACACACACACACATATATATATATATATATATATATATATATATATATATATATATATATATATACTAGTAAAAGTACCCGTCGTTGACTGTGTTCAAAAACAGCCTACAGAAAATGGACTCTGATTTATGAAAGTATGATAGGTTATGAAAAGGCAGGGTTGTAAAAAGATAGCTTCGAATTTGGGGGTATCAAAACCAAAGCAAAATATGATAAAAGTAAAAAATAAAATAGATAAACCCCATAATTTATTATACTATACCTGTTCACACTGAAACACTTATCACAATATTATGTGGATCTATATTAAAAAAAAAAAACTTGTTAAACTTTGTGACATATTTACATTCTATGGAGGTCAGGTGCGAACGAACACCCCATAATTTTATTATACCATATTTCTTCAAACTGAAACATAATTATCAAAGTATACTTACGCAGATAGATATGAAAAGTCTTTATTAAAGTTTGTGCCTATTTCCATTCTATAGAGGCCAGGTGCGAACGAACACCCTACAATTTTATTATACCATCCATATTTAAGTTAAAACATACTTATCAAAGTATTATTATGTACATCTATATCAAAAACACTTGTAAACCTTTTTTTTTTTTTAATTTTTAAATTGTTTATTTCCATACTTTGTGGACCAGGCGCGAACGCAGCCCCGCAATTTTAATGAACCACCGTTGTGCCAGATCTAACATACCCATTCCTGTATCTCAATACATCTTCTATCATTATATGTAATCAGTTTTTTTTTAATAGTCAACCATATAGGAGCCTATTCGTGACCACACACACACACACACACACGCGCGCGCGCGCGCACACACACACACATGCAGCTTTATATTATATATATATATATATATATATATATATATATATAACTACTTAATTTACTCACATAAATTTATATATGAAAGTATAGATTTATGCGTAAACTTTAAGTATTTACTTCAAAAGTGCTCAATACGTAGGTAGAGCTAGTTAATAAGTTATAAAATGTATATGGCGATTAAGCTACACTAAATATTCCGCGTTTCATCCACTCTAGGATAGGGCATAGGGCATAAGCCTGAAGAATCCTAAGTTTACGCATAAATCTATACTTTCGTACGTATATTAATTTTATGTGAGTAAATTAAGTAGTTATATATATATATATATATATATATATATATATATATATATATAGAGAGAGAGAGAGAGAGAGAGAGAGAGAGAGACAGAGGGGGGAGATATAGAGATTAGAATAATAAAAACATAAAAAGAGTGAACGAGAGGGATTGGAGATAGAATAAGAGAGAGGCAGAGACGATAGGCGTGAATCATTCTTGTCTAAAGGTCTCCAAGGCCGAGGTCGTGCCCTCACCTGCCGCCCCACAAACAAGAAAGAGCTCATTATCTCAAAGATTGACTCTTCCCTTCCCCCTTCTCGTTTCATTCTTTGCTGAGTCCAACCGTGACTCTTTCAAGTGTTACGATATCCAAGTTGAAAAAAAAAAAAAAAAAAATAGTGGACACGTAATAACTATAATATTCAGCGTTATCTGGATTTGCTGTCTACGACGGGTGAAAGATTACCTCTATATTTAACGATGTCCCCCACCCCTCCCCCGCGGCGAAGAGGCAGAATGAGATTGAAAAAGAAAATTATTAGAATTATTCATTTTTTGATAACTTTTGGGAGTAAATTTTCTTTCTCGTCATTATTATTATTATTATTATTATTATTATTATTATTATTATTATTATTGTTATTGTTGTTGTTGTTGTTGTTGTTCTTGTTGTTGTTCTTGTTATTAGCAGCAGCAGCAGCTCACAAAGAGCTTTTACACAGGTCATAAGGGATCTCTCCTTGGAAACAGCTCGTGGTGTTCTCTGGAAGCTGAGTAACAAGTCTCCCCAGTTTTCCAGTGCTCTTCACCTCTTCTGATAACATTTGTAAAGCAATTTGCATTATCACAACAGCCGGCCACCATCGGTCTCTCGCTAGCAGTGGCCATTGGTCTCCACTGGAATTTGAATGGCTATTGCCCCCCCCCTCCTCCCAGGTCCCAGTTCTCTTCGCACTTTCCAGCTGAAAGTTCTCTCCCCTCGGTCTTTCCATCATCTTTGACCATTCTCAGCTATTTGGCATCTTTCTTCTGTGAGGGGCGGTGATTGGGTAATGGGAGGGATGGGGGGATAAAAAAGTATCTTCGATGTTCTTGGTTCCATGTAAAGCTTTTTCCTCTCTTCCCTCTACAGAAGTTCGTCTTGCCTGCGCGTGTGGCTCGTGTGTATTAGTCCCCGCATTCAAGGGTTTTCCTCAATATTTCAGCTGTTAGTATCTTTCCAATCATTCCCCTGATTCCAATTTCTCTAATTCTTTTTTACAAGGTTTTGCAGAATTGTTCCTTATGCTCCTACTATTGTAGGTATTATCTTGACTGTTTTTCACCATTCATATTATTATTATTATTATTATTATTATTATTATTATTATTATTCCATTGGTTTCCCCCTCCCCCTCAAGTAGTAGTGAACACTTCTAAGCTAGCGAGGATAGTCAAAGTGTCAATTAGATGGAAAGCACCTGGTGTAGGATGTTTGCTGGGCCAAGCAGAACTGACTTCTGGAGTACGGTGATTCCCAAGGAGTTCAACTGTTTCTCAAGATCATCTAAAATTCAGCCAAGTGCACCAATGATTATTTGCACGATGGAAGTTTTCTTAATCCACAACCTAACAATCTCCATCCTCATTTTCTGATAGTTCCGTAGTTTCTCATTCTTCTTGCGTTCTAAGCTGGTGTTTGAGCAAACCACGTCAATAATTTGGCATTCATTCGTCTTTTTATTCATAACTACAATATCCGGTTTCCTGTGAGTTATCTGTCGTTCACACTGAATTATGAAATACCAGATAGTCTTAACGTCCTCATTTTCCACTACCCCGTCTAGGTAATGTTGGTACCATTTGTCTGTCACTTGGATTCCAAACTTTTGGCACAAACTCCAGTGCAGATTTGTACAGACCTTGTTATGACGACGTTTGTATTCTTTGTGTGACACTGTTTTAAAAGATATACCACACAACCAGCACTTATCAAAACAGTCCTTCCCATCGATATTTTATCTATTGCATGGGTTTGTATTACTGTACACATAGATTCGAAAAAGTTGTCAAAAAAAACAAATACATAACAAATAAATGTTATCAAAGGCAAGATAAGTTACTTTTCAACCTAACTGAATATATTTTTCGTGTTTTTATTCAATGTAACATATTTATTCAACTCGAAAAGCATACAGTGTTTACCGATGTATTGGAAAATTAAAAATGGCGCCCGACTCTCTCTTTAACACGGTAAGTTCAGGAAAAGATGTTATAAATAAATTAGACAAAATACTGTTAGAAATTCGCTCAATATATGTTACGGTGACATAAGTTGACATAAATTCGGTGAATTTTTATAGTAATTTGTCTAATTTATTATTTATAACACCTTTTCCCAAACTTACCATGTTAAAGAGAGTGTCGGGCGCCATTTTGAATTTTCCAATTCATCGGTAAATTTGTCAAACGTCAAACTTGTGTTAACTATACGAAATATGGAAAAGCAGAACAGACTTAATTATTTTAAAAAAACCTTTGTTTATCTTCTTCAAACTGCAATTAATAATTAATCTTTGTTATAATTTTGTTAGGTTTTAAGATTTACACAGTTTAACGATTAATAATATTATAAACATTTGTATATTAAATATGAAATACGTTTTTACTAAATATGTACGAGTGTTCAGTTGGTTAATTACCAGTTTCCATACTTTTGTTCGGTAGAAAGAGACAAACAGGATATGAGTGTTGTTTATAAAATGTTTATTTTTTTGTGCATTAATATTTTTAATCGGTTTTAATCTGGCAATAAAATAGCTGGCAAGAGCCATGTTTATATTAAAACTTAACATTAAAAAAATTGGGTTTGTATTACTGTACACATAGATTCGAAAAAGTTGTCAAAAAACAAATATATAACAAATAAATGTTATCAAAGGCAAGATAAGTTACTTTTTTGCCAAACTGGATATATTTTTTGTGTTTTTATTCAATGTAACATATTTATTCAGCTCGAAAAACATACAGTGTTTACCGATGTATTCGAAAATTCAAGATGGCGTCTCACACCCTCTTTAACACGGTAAGTTTGGAAAAAGGTGTTATAAATAAAAAACCATACAAAATACTATTAAAAACCCGCCGAATATATGTCAACCTATGTCACGGTAACATATATTGAATAAATATGTATGTATGTTTTTCGAGCTGAATAAATATGTTACATTGAATAAAAACACGAAAAATATATCCAGTTTGGTAGAAAAGTAACTTATCTTGCCTTTGATAACATTTATTTGTATATATTTGTTTTTTGACAACTTTTTCGAATCTATGCATACAGTAATACAAACCCAAAAAAATTAAATCAATTAAAAATATATGCTGTAACGGAACATTTTTAAATAATGGAATTTTAATCGTTTTAATCTTTTAAAAATTAATTAATTTTTGAGAAGTTTCTTTTTCTTTTCAATTCAACTGATTATAGTATGTATATATTAATTAGAAACAAAAAACGCTATTGAAAAAAAAAACAAAGAACATAATACTATTAAATTTATATCATTTTTTAATATTGCAACTTCAAGGTAAGTTTTTGTTTCATACGTGTATTTAAATTAAAAAAAAAATATTTTAACTCTTAAGTTTCATAATAAATAAAAATTACGATCGATGTAAATATATTTTGTTCAAATTTTAAAAAAACTAAATAGGGGCGGGGGCACACTTAAAAAATATTTCCCCTCATATATTTTACAGAAACTGCATTTTATATGTAATTTCATTCTAAAATGGATAAGTATCCAAAATTTCACGAAAATCTGACCATTAGTTGATTTTTGCTAGATTTATTAAATATGGGTATGTTTTCAAGTTCGGAATACTTACTACATGGGAACGTTATTTTAAAGCGCCAATTATGTAAACAATATTTTCGTCTCGCAATTTCATTATTTTCGTTCGATGAAAAAAATGTTTTTTAATTATTACAAGTTTATTTTGCCCTTTATCTTTTAAATGATACAAAAGTTATATTGATAATATTAACTCATAACAAACTTACATTGTGTTACATATAGGGGAGGGGGTAATTCTGTGGTGAATTTTGGAGGTGCCCAAAGAACAGATTGTGCCCGGTACGAGTTTCCGGGTACGGGTTTTTCGGATACGAGTTTTCCTAAATTCAAAATAGATACTACACTTTGCTCCTAGCAAAAAGGCAAGTAGCAGCAGTAGTAGTAGTAGTAGTAGTAGTAGTAGTGTTCGAGATTCTGAAAACTTCCTTCTTTATATCTTCGCCTTTGCTATATTTGGGTATGATGTCAGCTGTTTTCTTTTTATGGTAGGCAGGGATAGGGGTTATGTCTGCCACGTCTGAAGGAAGACCCGAGAAGACTTATTGTGAAACCCAGTCTGACTTTAGTCTGGAATCAGGGGATGTTGAGCCGTTGGCGGGGTTTTACTGGGAGTGTTGTAAGGGTAGGCGACTTTGGAAGATGGGAGGTTGGGATGAGGTGAGGCGGGGAGGGAGGGAAGGAAGGAAGGAAGGAAGGAAGGGAAATTAAAGGTATGGATGAGAGTAGGGAAGTGCTCTGATTTCGTTCCGCGTTTCGTCAACCAGATGCGGATCGTCTTTCGCTTCGTAAAGGTAGACGTCAGAGACATTTCGACAACGAGCTCTTTCGCTGAGAAAGTCTTCCTTGCCTTGCCCTTGTATATATATATATATATATATATATATATATATATATATATATATATATATATATATATATATATATATACTAGTAGGGCTACCCGGCGCTGTTCGGGCCCCTTAAAAAATAGAGATATTATACAGTTTAATCAAGACATTAAAAAATGAAAACATTGAAAAAAGTTATATTGTACGTACCCATTATGGAATGAAGTTCTTAAGAAAATTCACTTAATTTGATGAAGTAGTTTTATTTTATTTTTATTTTTTTTTTTATAGAGGAAAATCAATCAAATTTTAATGAGATCGATCGTTTCATTGCCTTTTTATGGATACGAGAAGGTGCCTTTAAACGAGAAATTGATTAACAAAAGACAAGATGAAAAAAAAGGATAAAAACAACTAAACTCGCAAAAAAAAAAACTCTTGAAAAAAAAAAACTAAACTCGCAAAAAAAAAAAAACTCTTGAAAAAAAAATAAAAATGAAATAAACCTAAAATATTTATCTATGCATATTTTGCCAATGTTTCAAAATAATCTCATCAAATTTTAACAAACTTTAAGCGCTGATTGGAGTTATCTCTCCTGGCGTTCCCTCCTCATAAGCGAAAAATCAAGATGGACGCTACCTGATCGATATCATTAAAATTTGTTTTTCGTCTGTAAAAAAAAACCTACTTGATCAAATTAAGTGATTTTCTGCTTGAAAACTTTATCCCATAACAAGTACGTACAATGTATATATATATATATATATATATATATATATATATATATATATATATATATATATATATATATATATATATATATATATATTGTATAAGATATACAGGAATTTACATTTATATCGGTAGTCGGTACCGACGGTTTCAAACCCGGTAGTTGAGGACTGCTCTTAATGTCCGCCTCAGGCTCTCTTCAGCCGACTCTCATCTGTCTTTAACCGGAACCGGAACTCTATATATGCACACCATAATTTTTATTTATTTATTTATTTATTTATTTATTTTATCCTTTATTTATTTATTTATTATTTATTTATTTTTTTGTATGCTACTTTCATAAAGTAATAAATTTGAATAATTTTAAACGTGAAACGATACTTAAATATAAACATATGCCATATTTTTACACATTTTAAGTCTATTTTAACTAAATATTATTACCGTAATTAAAACGAAACTAGAGATTATTTTAAAATAAATCTTAAACGTTTTTAAACGCAAAGCGATACTTAAATATTAGTATATACCATCCCCTGGGAACTTCCTAGGTCTATTTCAATCTAAATTTTATTACCCTATTTTTAAACGAGATTAGACATAACTTAAAAATGAACTTTTAAAACGCTTTTAAACGAGACTTAAACTGAATGATAGGGGGTACTTAAAGAAAAATAATAATATAGAAGGCATCATCCCATACTTTTTAAATTATTGCTTCAAATTTATTACCTTATTAAAGTAGCATACAACAAAAAAAAGTTTAAAATAAATAAATAAATAAAAATTATGGTGTGCATATATAGAGTTCCGGTTCCGGTTAAAGACAGATTAGAGTCGGCTGAAGAGAGCCTGAGGCGGACATAAAGAGCAGTCCTCAACTACCGGGCTTGAAACCGTCGGTACTGACTACCGATATAAATGTAAATTCCTGTATATAT
Organism: Euprymna scolopes; assembly: GCF_053919585.1. Lineage (NCBI taxonomy): Eukaryota > Metazoa > Mollusca > Cephalopoda > Sepiida > Sepiolidae > Euprymna > Euprymna scolopes. The sequence goes on along the minus strand of NC_136518.1, from coordinate 2,588,759 downwards.
TATACAAAAAATATATTGCTCTTATTTCGAGAAAGGTTTTTCCCTAATAATAGAGCACTGTATGGGATTTCTTTTTCTACAAGAAAGTACAAGTATATATATATATATATATATATATATATATATATATATATATATATATATATATATATATATATATATATATATATATGAAGTGAACGTGTCTGGGTGTGTTTGTGTATGTGTGTGTGTGTGTGTGTGTGTGTGTGTGTGTGTGTCTGTCTGTGTGTGTCTGTGTACATTTCCCTACGCAATAAACTCTGTCAATTTTTAGTCTACAGACTCGAAATTTGATATACAGGGTACTGAGATTTGGGAAAATCTTTGTAATCCGTTTTCTACCAGAAAATGGTCTGTTAAGGGGTCAAAGTCCAACGATTTGACCTTTGAGAACTCTACCAAACTCCTCCGAGAATTTTGGATCTAAACACTGAACTAAAAATGTTGGACATAGGTTTCTTGGACATGGATCTAACTTAATAACTTGATTTGAGCCCAAAACAATAAATGCTAAGGGGTAATAATAGGGGTCAAATTAAAAAAATTGACCTTTTTTTTTTTTTTTGCTCAGCATACACCTTCAAACACCCGGGAAACGCCGGGCTGAAATGCTAGCATGTCTATAAAAGTGCTAACAGCAAAGACGTCATGTTTTTACTCCGTGATTTTTCTCCTTTGCGGTACGGGTTCGAGCCTGCCTTCCTACTACCATTTTTTTTTTTTTTTTGCTCAACATACACCTCCAAACACCTGAGCAACGTCGGCCTAAAATGTTAGTCTATCTATATATCTGTAAAAGTGAACGTGTCTGTGTGTGTCTGTCTGTCTGTCTGTCTATGTACATTTCCCTACGCAATAACTCTGTCAATCTTTTAGTCTACAGACTCGAAATTTGATATACAGGGTACTGAGATTTGGGAAAATCTTTGTAATCCATTTTCTACTAGAAATTGGTCTGTTAAGGGGCCAAAGTTCAACGATTTGACCTTTGAGAACTCTACCAAACTCCTCCGAGAATTTTGGGTCTAAATACTTGAAATTTTGGATATAGGCTGAAATGCTAGTATATATATTGTACGTACTCGTTATGGAATATATATATATATATATATATATATATATATATATATATATATATATATACGCATCCACATAAAGTACTAAACACTCTGTTTCACAGCTCATCAGTGCGGCTAGACAGGCAACTACCTCAAGCCAGGATTGAAACCCGACCGCCTGTACGACAGTCAAGGCTTCTAATAATTACGCTATTCGGCGGCTGCTATGCGAGTAATGAATTAACGATGTTTTGGCATCGTCTAAAATACCTAAGCTCGATTTTTTTACACAAACAGCATCGCTTTATACGCTAATGGTAATTCGTGTATCACTTCTCAATATGCTCAACTCAAGATGAGGAACATTATATATATATATATATATATATATATATATATATATATATATATATATATATATATATATATATATATATATATATAAATATATATATATATATATATATAAATATATATATATATTTATCTATTTACCAGTGGTGAAAAAACCGGACTAGAGTGCTCAATGTGTAGTCAGAGCAGTATATAGGAAATTTAATTTTAATTTTAAACCGCTATAAACTAAAAATAAAACAAAAAAAACGTATATAAGAATTTACACATAATTAATATTTAATTATAAACCCCTCTCTTATTGTATACACTCCTACTACTTTAAATTCCAACGTCCTCTCCCTACCACTCCCCCTTCTTTTCTAACTCCCCTTCATCTACGATTTTTCCATTCTTATTTGATTTTATAACTTAGTCCATCTATGAATTCTGACGATGCTAGTTGGATTTTTCATCTTTGAGGATTTTCCTCTAGCTGAAACAATTCGTAAACTCATTCTGGACTCACAGTAATACATTTCCTATATATATATATATATATATATATATATATATATATATATATATATATATATATATATATATATATATATATATATATATATTTTCATTTTTTTAATATCTTGATTAAACTGTA
>NC_136518.1:2579189-2581689 GCF_053919585.1 Euprymna scolopes | reverse complement strand
AGGCCGGAAATTAAGTTCAATCTGATTTGTATTTTTTTTTTCAAGAATCGTTTTTCAAATTGTTAATCAACAACAAAGAAAATCGAAGGTCGAGATTGTTCGATATGAGATTATTGATTTGTGAACTGGAAAACGGAAATAATTTGTATCAATCTATCTATCCATCTATCTATCAATCTATCTATCTAATGTCCCCCTCTCTTTCTCTTTCTTTCTTTTATATATATATATATATATATATATATATATATATATATATATATATATATATATATATGAAACGTCTGGTTTGTTCGGCTTCACTACACTAGAAAACTATACGTCCGTTTTTCGTTATATTTTGCAAGAATGATTGTATCTAACCCAACTGTGTTTTTAAATATTAAAAAGTAAAAAAAAAGTTACCATATATTTAAAAACTTTTTTCGACATCGTTTATTTTCGGTTCCGATTTCAGCTGAGGCTATTTACCGGAAATACTTCCGGTTTATATTGAATCTGCTTTCATTATTCCGATTATTCAGTGACATTTCATATCGATAAGTATACCATTAATCCTGTTTTGTTTTTGTTTTTTTTTGCAGAAAAAATTGCATTAATTATTTTTTTTCCTTCCTGCATTTTCTTTACGTGTTCCTCCCTGGCGTAACACTTTCGTAAATAATTTAATTCATTCAAAACGTATCGCAAAAACAAAAACAAATAACATCTATCTATCTATCTATCTATCTATCTATCTATATCTATATCTATATATATATATATATATATATATATATATATATATATATATATATATATATTTAGGCATCATTTTTTCATTCAAGCGGATATTATTAAATACAACGGTGACGCTTTATTTTACGATTCTTTTTTTTCTCCAATTTTTCGATTTTCCGTATAATCTTTTTTGTATCAAAATCAAAAATATTAATACAAGTTCCATAGGTTTTGCTGTCACGAGCGCTTTCGATTCGTCCACGAATCATCATCAAGTGTTGAATTAAAAGTCAGAAGGAGCGAAAATGAGAATTGATTTTGATACAAAAAAGATTATACGGAAAATCGAAAAAAAAAAAAAAGGAATCATAAAACAAAGCGTCACCGTTGTATTTAATAATATTTGCTTGAATGAAAAAATGCTGCCTAAATATACCAATATATATATATATATATATATATATATATATATATATATATATATATATATACCAATATATATATATATATATATATATATATATTGGTATATTTAGGCAGCAGTTTTTCAATATATATATATATATATATATATATATATATATATATATATATATATATATATATATATATATTGAAAAACTGCTGCCTAAATATACCAAACACACACACGCACGTTCAGCTTTATATATATATATATATATATATATATATATATATATATATATATATATATATATATTGAAAAACTGCTGCCTAAATATACCAAACACACACACGCACGTTCAGCTTTATATATATATATATATATATATATATATATATATATACAGAGAGACAGAGAGAGTGTGTGTGAGAGAGAGAGAGAGAGAGAGAGAGAGAGAGAGAGACTTAAGTAGCATTAAATAAAATAGACGTTTTTCTTTGTCTATTAATTCTATGTGTATTTTAATTAATGAAATACGCTTACGACAAAGATGGTAATTACGTCAGCCAGTTTCTGCCAGAATTGAAATCTTTTATTCGGAAGTTGAAAAGGATTAAAAAAAAAACCCCCAAAAAAACAGATTTAATAGAAAAAAAAAACATCCATTTCATTTAATGAAACATGCTTACGACAAATATGACAATTACATCAACCAGTTTTTACCAGTAGTGAAGACCGTTATTCAGTAGTTTAAGAGGATCAAAAACAGACATTCGGGGACAGTTTCTAGTGGGTATTCAAGATCTCTCCACCATATATCACACGTGTGCCAAGCTAAATAACAACGTCATGACACTTTGACCTGCAACTGATTACGATAATCCAATATTAATCAAGTAAAACGCCGGTGAGTTCTTATTTTCTTAGGTCAGTCTGAGGTCAATTTAGCTTTCTTTATATATTGGATTTGCGATGGTTATGAGTTGTTTATCAAAATCACGTCCCTCGAGAAGACAATGAAATTGATTTCCTGTCATAGTAAGCCAATATTAAAGTATAGATTCATAGCTTTGTCCATCTATAATATAAATCTTACCTGCCTGTTTATGTATGTATGTATGTATGTATGTATGTATGTATGTATGTATGTACGTACGTATGTATGTATGTATGTATGTATGTACGTACGTATGTATGTATGTATGTATGTATGTATGCATGTACGTACGTATGTATGTATGTATGTATGTACGTACGTACGTATGTATGTATGTATGTACGTATGTATGTATGTACGTACGTATGTATGTATGTATGTACGTACGTATGTATGTATGTATGTACGTACGTATGTATGTATGTTTGTATGTATAT
>NC_136518.1:2549189-2566689 GCF_053919585.1 Euprymna scolopes | reverse complement strand
CAGACAGACAGAGGCAGAAAGATAGATAGATAGATAGATAGATAGATAGATAGATAAAGATTGGGATAGACAGACAGACAGACAGATAGATAGATAGATAGATAGATAGATAGATAGATAGATAGATAAAGATTGGACAGACAGACAGAGGCAGAAAGATAGATAGATAGATAGATAGATAGATAAAGATTGGGATAGACAGACAGACAGACAGATAGATAGATAGATAGATAGATAGATAGATAGATAGATAGATAAAGATTGGACAGACAGACAGAGGCAGAAAGATAGATAGATAGATAGATAGATAGATAGATAAAGATTGGGATAGACAGACAGACAGATAGATAGATAGATAGATAGATAGATAGATAGATAGATAGATAGATAAAGATTGGGATGGACAGACAGACAGATAGATAGATAGATAGATAGATAAAGATTGGGATAGACAGACAGACAGACATAGATAGATAGATAGATAGATAGATAGATAGATAGATAAAGATTGGACAGACAGACAGAGGCAGAAAGATAGATAGATAGATATATAGATAGATAGATAGATAAAGATTGGGATAGACAGACAGACAGACAGATAGATAGATAGATAGATAGATAGATAGATAAAGATTGGACAGACAGACAGAGGCAGAAAGATAGATAGATAGATAGATAGATAGATAAAGATTGGGATAGACAGACAGACAGATAGATAGATAGATAGATAGATAGATAGATAGATAGATAAAGATTGGGATAGACAGACAGACAGATAGATAGATAGATAGATAGATAGATAGATAGATAGATAGATAGATAAAGATTGGACAGACAGACAGAGGCAGAAAGATAGATAGATAGATAGATAGATAGATAAAGATTGGGATAGACAGACAGACAGACAGACAGACAGATAGATAGATAGATAGATAGATAGATAGATAGATAAAGATTGGGATAGACAGACAGACAGATAGATAGATAGATAGATAGATAGATAGATAGATAGATAGATAGATAAAGATTGGACAGACAGACAGAGGCAGAAAGATAGATAGATAGATAGATAGATAGATAGATAGATAAAGATTGGGATAGATAGACAGACAGATAGATAGATAGATAGATAGTTAGTTAGTACTAACAAACATAAAAATATTGCTCGCATGCAACATTGAGTAATTTTTCTACTGCACAACTATACATTATTTTTTTTACCTGATTTCGTGATGGGAATCGTAGATATGGCATGATGCACCATAAGTGGTACTTCCGCTTTCCTTGCCGCTTGTAGCGCCCTCCTGGGAAAAATAAATAAATAAAAATTTAAATTACGTCATAAGCAATGGCGAACGACTACGGAGCAAAACCGTTACCCGTGCTGCATTCAAATTTCCCCGAGAAGATCAGTTTAGTTCAAAGGTGGTTAATTTTAATGCATCGAAAAGCAAGTTTCTCTCCTTTCATCACTTCTTCTGACCCCCATTACACCCCAATTGAAATGAATGGCTCTTGTCTTGGGGAAGCTAAATGTCTTGTTATTACATAAGAGGAGGTGTCCCCTTCTCATGTAAGTAAGAAGGCAGACTAGAAAAGTGAAAATGATATTAGGAAAAGGCTAGGATCGAACCCTGTAGGCAAGTGGATAATTGAAATCCTAGGAATGCATTTCATTGTTAGTTCTTTTAAAAATAACTAAATATTATTCATGTCAGAAAAAAAAAGCGATGTCCATTCTTTTTAGAATAACTGGATATTAAATATGTCAGTTAAAAGAATGGACAATGCGAGTTTATAAAGTAAAAATAGGTTAGATATTGAACAATTAAAATTGGGAATTCTTTGTTTGCCAAAAACATGTTTGGACAGACATGTGTAAAATACACATGAAAACAGCCACGTTGGTTGACAGTAAACTTCTGACGTCATAAACAAAGTAATTTCTCAATATATTGAATCGAGGGTTTGAAGTGAGAGAGAATAAGAGAAAATCACAATCACACACAGTGATATAGTCAGTTGGAGATTGGGAGCCCCTTAGAGGCGTAGGGTGGAAGAGAGACCACGTAGTCGTACAAGTCTGAATTTCTGACTTCATCAATCGGCCGACAGATGAATAAAGAAATCAGAAATAATTTTGTAACTGTTTGTCTCGTGTCGTCATTTCACCAACTGGACAGATAAATGTGTTTTTGTCATCATCTTAATGAACTTTGTATACCCCCCCCTCAAGTAATGTATCTCCCCTCCTCTGTGTTAACAAGAACTGTATAAATGTCCCAGCTCCGGAATAATAATATGAAATCCCCAGGATCGTCACAGTCGTTGTCGTGATGTAAATGTATATAAATGTCATTGTCATCTCTGTTCTGAGTTCCAGTTAAATGTGTCTCTAATATGCACCCTCTATGCAACACTGGCAAGCATCTGAGACTGACCTTCGCTCCTGATCTAAAATGGAACGTATACATAAAATCTGTTGCCAATATTGCTGAAAAAATGGTTGGATCACTCTACCGCTCAAGTAGATATCTCACTGCCAATGCAATCCTCTATCTGAATAAGATCTAGGGACGCCCTAAAAGGGACATCTGGGCAGGAGCTGCTCGGTGCGCCCTATCCAACCTTGATAGACTTCAAAACTGTCTTAGAAGCCTAGTAGGTTATGCCCTGCAACCTCTTTCCCACGGAGGATACGTTGCCAGCCTATTTATCTTTGTTTTCAGAGCAAGTACTCGACTAAACTCCAGTCTATGCCCCCCCCCCCTTTGCTAAACGTTCACAAAAAACACTCGACTATCTACAACCACTAGATATAATCCCCCACTCTCTATCTGTGCCTAACTCTAAACACAGATTCCATGAACAAACCTTCTTTCCCAAAACTGCCCGCTCATGGAACACTGTTCCCCTGGCCAGCTTCCCAGCTGAATACTAACTTCGGTGAGCTGACGAAGACCGGTGTGTCAACGCGATTATTTCGTACATAATGAGGTTATAGTCCGCAAATGGACTAATGGATGAGGATAATAGTCCGCAAATAAATAAATTGCAAGTATAATTTGGCAAAGATATTTTTTTCAACAAAAGAATTGCACTTTGTCCGCTTTCAATTTAAATAAATTTCGTGTACATGTATAGAATGACGTCATAGAATCTTTGATATAAATGTCACCTGTCTGTTTAAATGTATGTATGTATATATGTATGTATGTATGTATGTATGTATGTATGTATGCATACAAGTATGTCTGCCTAAAACTTTCGACAGAGGCGACAGATTTTCACGAGATCGGTATTGTTTTGAACATGCCCTTCGGATGCCAAATATCGAAAAATTGGCCAAAAACATTAATTCCTTCACTCTTAACTAGGCACTTTTCTACAAGGAGGGGTCGCTTTTTTCGCCGATATTTTCGAAAGTCATCGCTTCTTTTCGATTGTCTAGCCTTAATTTAAACCTACGTCACTTCCGGTTATGCGATGGGTGCAACAGCTAACGCGTCACTTTTTTCCCCCGCATTCTTTTCCTTCTTCGTGGTACGGGTTTGAGCCTGCCTGCCTGCCTACTACCACATTTTTTGTTTTTGCTCAACACATATCTCCAAACATCCGGGCAACTCCGGGCACCCAGGCTAGTCATAATATAAAGAGAGACCACCTATCACATCCGGGCAACCTTTGAAATAGTAATGGCTTTTTGGATACAATGTTCTATACTGTTTTGTGAACTACTTGAACCTTGAAAATGTAATGCCCTTTCAGCTACATGACGTCATGGGCAGTAAATATCTTTATCTTTTTTTGTATGGGCATTTTTATTGATAGTACACACATGAAACTCCAGTCCCCTTCTAAGTAATCTCCTCCGGTTGCAATGCACTTGTATTGTTCAAACAACTTCTGTAAGAACGCATGGAAGTCCTCTTGTGAAAGTGTGTGTGTGGGAACAAGATGAGAATTGGCAGCCAATCTGATGTTAACGCATCCACCACGAGAGGCAAAATAAAAAATCGTCTTTTGCACATGGCTCCACGCATCGTTTCCGTTTGAAAAAAGAAAAATAAGATAACCACAAAAGAATTATCAACCAATGGCAGAGCTTCGCGCCTAAAATAAAGGCCTAAAATATCACAGTCACTGGGAGCCGGTTTGCCACTATAAAATGAGGCCACCAAAAAGGAGGGAAGAGGAGATTCGCCCTGCTGCGTCAGTGAACGCACGGACGGATTCTCCCACCCGACCTAAAGAGATGAAGAAGAAAAAGAAATAAGGCACCAGTGAACTGAAGCCGACTACGCTCTCATGTTATGGGCCAAAACGCCTTAAATTCTAAACAATGTCTAATTCAAACAAACCAAAAAAAAAAAAAAAAAGGAGAAAAACATAGGAGACGAAGACGCCGTGCTGCTAACTGTTGATGAAAGAAGCCGCCGCTTCCAAGTTAAAAGCCAGGACACATATCACCGACAGTAGCACGACCGGCCACCCACTTACCACCCCCATCGTCCGAAAAGATAAGTACGCTTACGAACATTCTTTCTTTGTTAAATTATACAAGCCTACAAAAGTTCATTCCTTATCAATGCATACACACCTACAAACATCCTACGAACACTTTACCTCTTCTAATTAAAACTGTCAGTAATAAATAAAACCGGTTCCCAACCTTCAAAAAAAAAAACAAAAAAAAACAAAAACTACGGGCCATATGTGTTAATGATCCTCCTCACAGCCTTTTCTTTTTTATCTAATCAATTGTCTCATACCGACAGACTCTAAGGTTTCCCTTGAGCTTAGGGAATAACTAAAAGTCACAGGGAGCAAGGTCTTGACTATAGGGAGGGTGAGGAACTGTCTTGATGCCCATCTTGGTCAGCACAGTTCCCACACTGACATCAAACAAAAAAATCTCTATAGACACATGAAGGTCCTTATCCATGCAGTTCTTTATTTAATCTGGACACTTATTTAAGGCACTTCGGATATCGTTTTTATTCGATCAAATTTTGAACAAACGTCAAAAATAAAAGCAAGGAAGCCTCCAGAGCATTGCCGAAGCTCTCCAGTGTTAAACTTCTTAAAAACAAAAATGCCGTAGAGACGTATTGGTTTCTATTAAATAAAAACCAAAAAGTACCGCTCCATTTTTGGTGGTTTTCGACGGATGAAACCGATATTTTGTTACCCAAGCTGTCTGGGACCCACCAAGTCCGGAAGTAGTGGAAGATAAAGAGAAAGAAAAATGGGAGAAGAGCGAGAGAGGAGGGAAGAGGAGAGAGAGAGCCTTTGAAATGAAACCAAACGTTATTTGCAGATTATCTGAAGGATGCTCGTGTTGAAGAAGGAAAAGGGCTCACCGTGTGTTTACTGTTTCGCGAGATAATAAATAATTAAAAATAATAATAATAAAAAAAAAGCATCTCGCCGCCAAAACGAAGCAACACATGTGCTCCCCGATCCGTTCTACCCTCACCCCATTTCGCGACTGAACATAAATAGTTGGGAAAGGTTTAAAAACTAGGACGACCCACAAGAGAGAAGGAAGAGAAAAAAGATCTGTAGACATTATAATATATATCTTTTCATATACGTACATACTGAAGTACGCAGAGGAATAAACACATTATATATATATATATATATATATATATATATATATATATATATATATATATATATATATATATATATATATATATATATATGGTAATCTCCAAAAATACCGTTAGGGCTTACAACATGGCCGCCAGAAGAGTCACGTGATCCGGTTGATCCAAAACATGAATCGCCGTATTACGAAACCGGAAAACGCAAATTTAAAGCAAACTTTGACAAACAAGCATAATAATTAAGTACAAAGAATAAAATACTTTTTATAAACACTGTTTTAACTAAAAACAACCAAAGATTGTTTCTCAAAGTTTGCCTATTTTTATAACAACATTATATCAACAAAAAATGAAATACAAACAAATTGTGATTGTTTGTCAAAGTTTGCCTTCAAGGCTGCGTTTTCCATTTGCACGATTCATGTTTTGGATCAACCGGATCACATGACTCTTCTGGCGGCCATGTTGTAAGCCCTAACGGTATTTTTGGAGATTACCATATATATATATATATATATATATATATATATATATATATATATATATATATATATATATATACGCGTAGAGAGAGAGAGAGAGAGAGAGAGAGAGAGAGAGAGAGAGAGAGAGAGTACTTGTCATCCATATGGTACTTGCCAGGCCCAACGTTGCTTAACTTCGGTGATCTGACGAGAACCGGTGTTGGGAACTCTAGGCGTTGTATGTGCTTTCTTCTTATCTCGGCATTTATTTCCAGTCGTCCTGAACCTCCACTTCCCACCGGCATTTAGCAATGTCGACTCAGGAGAGGTGTGATTAGGGATTGCGCAAGTCTTGCCACAAAAATTTCATGCGCAGGCATCCTTACAATGGGTATCCATAGTCTGTCAAGACTGAAGGAAGCCTTTTTTATATATATATATATATATATATATATATATATATATATATATATATATATATATATATATATATATATATATATATAGTGGAGATGGTAATTAATAAAAACTGAAGAAAGTGCTCAATACTGTTGTAGAGCAAATATGCGTTTTATTTTTTATTACCGTATCTTTCTGATAAGTTACATTATTGTTTCGGCTACACGGCCGTTTTTTTTGGCCGTCTGTAGCGTCCTCAGACTGTAAAAGTCTGAGGACGCTACAGACGGCCAAAAAAGTCTGAGGACGCTACAGACGGCCAAAAAATATGGCCGTGTAGCCGAAACAATAATGTAACTTAACAGAAAGATACGGTAATAAAAAATAAAACGTATATATATATATATATATATATATATATATATATATATAGTACGTATCAAATTATTAACGAGTTTACATTTTTTTTAATATTTAGGAACTAGTGAATAAAAATCCATGAAACTGTTAGAAAGTGCTTACAATACTATTCAGTTACTCCAGTCAGAAAATAAAAGTATTTAAAGTAATATTAGCGAAACTATGGCAGAAGATAGGAATGTCTGTTGATTTCAGTGTGTCAAGTTATTAACGACGTTGAGAAAAAAACACAATATACCATAACTTGTTTATTGAAATAATTTTTAAACATTAAATGAACTAGAAAAAATGCTTAGAACACAATAACTACATAGCAATTTCTACGTTGACATAATTAGTAGGAGATATGCTATACTTTTTTATGAATGACTTGTAAAAGACGTTGGTCCACAGAATTAGTCAAATTTGTAATTTCGTCAACAGTTATTCCTCGCGATACCTCTTGGAGAGCATCCCACAACTCATCTTTGCTCTTAAATTGGCGTCCACTTGCATAGAGGCGTTGCTTCATGATACTCCAAAGGTTCTCAATTGGGTTCAAATCTGGTGAATTCGTAGGCAACTCCATCTTCCGTAGCTCAGAGAACTCCGGTTGTTGCAAATACTCTTTGCTGCATGCGAGGGAGCATTATTCTGCATAAAAATAAAGGTTCTTCTGAACGTCAGCCTTTGCTTCTTCAGCCATGGTTCAAAGAAGATCTGAAAAGCTATGTAAGCATTTGACAATTTTTACGCCTTCTGGGACTCTCCATGGGCCAACTAAAATATCTCCGATAATCCCAACCCAAACCATTATCCCATCACTACCTTGTTGGCGCCTTAAACGCTGATGACGATGTCGTCCATCTAGGACCCATCCCTTGCTCCAGTCATTTGGGCGATCAAGAGTGACACGCACTTCATCCGTGAACAAAACTTTGGAAAAATCCGTTTTCATGTTGTTCTCTGTCCATTTCCATCGGTTTTGTATGTGATGTTACTTTAATGGAGGTTTTATCACAGGCTTAACAGATATTGTCACTTTTTTCAGAAAGCGACATCGAGTACTTTTTGAGACGTTCTTCAATCCGGCTTGGTCAAAGACTTCTCGACTTGTCTGTCCAGGGTTCTTAACAACTTCACGTTTAATTTGGAGTAGAAAACGGCGTAAAAAACATCTACATTTACCTTTATCAGCTCTCTTACGTACCTTTGTAGGGTCATTTTCGATATTTCCAGGGTAGATTTACCTTTTGCTAGCTGTTCTATAATAGTACTCTTTTCAGAACTACTCAAACCACCTTTACAACCCATTTTATTGACGGAACAAACTGCTTTGTTAATAATTTAACACACCTCAAATACTGTGAATTCAGCAATTACGATGGCAAGTTGTTTGCATTGCGCAGAACAGTACGAAAATTTCACAGAACGCGCAGTTCAGCATTGCCAACGTTTCCGAAGCTTTTGATACGAAACTACCGGTAAGTTTCTAAAAATGTTTAAAAAAATGTTATCTCGTTAATAATTTGACACGCAGTGTATGTGTGTGCGCGCGCGTGCGTGTATTTGTTTGCGATACTTTTTGAATAAATTCAATTATTTTTATGAAAGTGCATTTTTACCTAAATGCGAGTTGGAAATAATTTTCCATTTGACCAATTTGGTACTCCTAAATGGGGAGTGGCATATGTATTGTTTTTAAAATATAATTATCCATGGGTAAGATTGAAACCGCTGTCTTCAGACAATTCTCACCTGGAACCGTGAAGATTCAACGTCTCTATCCTCTACGCCACGGTCCCCGAAGGTGGGGAGACGACAACAACTATGGATGGCACTAATTGCTGAGAATGCAGTTAGGAGATTCGAAGTTCCTATCCCGTCGAGGTTACCACCTGACTAAGGCCAAAAGAATACTTGACTGAAACGTCGTGAAACAACAATTAAGAAAGATGAGGATAATAGTCCGCAATAAATAAATTAATAATACTCATCTCAATAATGAATTCCAATAAAATAAGATATATCAGCAGATGTTTGGTCTCGAGCTGAGATCGGTGTCAAAGATGGGTTCCTGGCTGCGTGAGACGATATCGGCATTGTTAGTGGAAAATTACCTGATGAATGCGGGGGAGAATTTGCTGATTATCCAATCAGGACGAACCCAGGTGTGATAGAGCAGTCGTTGATTGGTTAGCTGCGACACTTCGGCGTGTTCCTACCCACCCCAACCCACAATATATACTCCGTGCAGAGAAGGATTCGGAGAATTTGGAGATTTTTGGAAGAGTTTGCAGAGAGTTTTAAAACTGTCCACCACTCCCCACCCCACCGTTCGATAAGCACTCGTCTGTTAACCGATTAGAAGCAAGAATCGGTTATTGACGAAAAAGAAACTGATTAAGACCTGTTCGTCGAATATGTAACCATCAGAAAGATAAAACTTGCAAACATTTTATTTCTTTTCATTTGATTCTCCTGTGAAAAACAGTACATATTTAATATTCTTATTTTTTTTTCTCTTGTGATTACTTAATTTGATAGGAAAACTACAACCATTGTCGGTTATTGTTATTGTTAATATTTACAAGTGAACTTGTAAGAACAACCAGTTTGAACGATCTTCCTTTTCAGCAGAGATCATCCATTACTGCACCTAACGTCATATCAACCCTATCTTCTTTGTGAGAGCGACTGGAGCTGCGTCGCAGAACTTTGGTGAGGGTGCCTTGTAGATTGTAAATGTTGTAATATAAATAATAATGAAAGACTTCCTTCTAACCGTTAAGCTGTCACCCCAGGACTCGCTTGTAGGGTTATATTGGTTGCCGTTCCCAGGACGTTTCTTGATCAAGTTAACCCTCCACAGGATGCCCATAGGATTATGCAAAAGAGAGCAACATGTCCAAATTAACTTTAGACTAAGAAAAAAAAATATATAGGTCCGGTGGATCTGTTTATTAATAAACATCTAATTTAATATATTTAATATTTTTATAATTATAGAACATGAGCTTCAAATTCCACTCCTAAATAAGTAAAATTGTAAATAAGATAAAATAAAACCGCTTTCAGTAGAAAAGCTAGGCAGATTAAGAGAAACTGAACTGATATGAAAAATGAAAAAAATTTTTTTTTTTTTTTTTTTACTGGACTCATTATATATATATAGTTCGTCAGAGCATCCACCATTAAAATACTTGTAAAACAGGCAGAGAGATGCAATATTTCGTCGGTGGGACAGGGGCTGAAGTTTAGATGACAGTTCGGGACCTATCAGGTTGGCGACTCTCTTTTGGACCCTGTCCAGGAGCGAGAGACTAGTCGCAGATGCACCAGCCCAAATGTGACAGCAGTACTCCATACATGGGCAAATGGTGGTTTTGTAGAGGTACAGGATACTTTCAGGCGTAAGTAACTTTCTAGCACGATAGAGAGAGCCCACCTTCTTTGCAGCAGCCTTGGCAATGATCTCGATGTATCTATTCCAACTCATATTTGCCGTGAACGTTAAGCCAAGGAGCTTGAATAAAGTGCTCTCAGGTAAAGTATCTCTAGCCATAGTTATTGGTGGTTGGTAAGGTTTCATGTAATTATTAAAAGAAACGAGCTTTGTCTTGGCAGCCCTTACTCACACTGCTAAAGTCACAAAAAAATGGTTTTCTGATAATTCAATTGATGTGATGTCTTAGCCAGGTCAAAGCCCCGATTAAAACCCAATCGAAAATATTTGGTCCATAATATCTCGGGTATTGGCTGGAAGAACTTTTTCGAACAATGACAAACTGTAGAAAGCTGTGTAAAGCGAATGGAATAGCATCTCCTCTTCACAGTGTTCCACTTTGGTTGAGAGCATGTCTAAAAGGATTGATCTTTTAAAGAAATCAAAAGGGAATGCGATTCCATCCTAAGCATTTATAAAAGTAAATGTCTTGGTCTGTGTTATTAGTCTCGTTTTAGTTTTCTTGTTCAATCTTTTAGTGCAATAAAATGTATAAAAATTTGTTTGGCCCATTATTTTGTTTTTTGCTCACGACTATATATATATATATATATATATATATATATATATATATATATATATAAATGTTTTTCTAAATTTTATGCCTTGTTTTCTGATTAGAATTGGATGCACTTGAAGAAACCGGCTGACTGACAGTGGATTAGGATAAGGATTAGGATTAAGGTTGGATGCTTCGTTGGATGTCATGCAATTATTGTACCTATTTACTATGCCTCCCCACAGGACAGAGTTAGACACCAGGGTCGTTTTTTAACGTGGAGAAAAGGTACAGAAATAAAAATTGTCTCAGTCGTGAAGGATTTCTCCTCCACCGAAAGAGAACAAGAAATAGCAGTGCAGCATCTGAAGAACAGATGGTGTTTATTTGCTCCCCCACTGAGCAAATTAGGCACAAGGCCGTTTTTAATGTGAGGTAAAAACCAGCTCCCCTAAAAGTAGGCAAAAAGGGGGCACTCTGGTTACCAAAAATAATAATTGTCCCAGTATAGAGGGTTTCCCCTCCATTGACTGGTACAAATTATCTTAAGTGCAGCATCTGCCGGAACAGATGGTATTTATTTGCTCCCCCACTGAGCAAATTAGGCACAAGGCCGATTTTTAATGTGAGGAGTGAAGGGAGGGGGAAGGGAAAAAGGGGACCAGCTCCAGAGAGGTGGGAAATGGGAGCTGGTTAATGGTCAGGCATGTGGGGTTGCCCCCACATCTGGTCTTTGCTAGTCATAGCTAGTCATAGCTTGCAGTATCTGCCGGAACAGATACTACACTTTGATCTTGTCCCGAAGGCCAAGTACTTTGTAGTCGAGTAGAGATCTGGGCTGAGGCCGTGCCCCTGGGAATGAGGGCGAAGGATCGACAGACAATATTGAAAAGATCGTCGGTTCGCGATACGTTGCGGCATTTGACACGAATTAATCAGTCTTTGCACGTCTGTTCGACCTAAAATAGCGTTGATGTAATATCACATGCACATAGATTCGCACACACATTTACACATGGGGAGGTGACGCTGGTTAAGTGGTTAACGACGCAGCCTGACAACCTAGATGCGCCAAGTTCGAATTCAGTTCTGTTTCACTTAGGAATGTTGGCAACCTGCGTGTGGCCTCTCCTGCCAACAATAATCACATGATTCATTCATAGAGCCTTATCTTGTATTTTTAATATATCTTTTCTTCTTTGGCGTAGAAAGACCAAGATTAATCAAGGAAAAAAGAGTGAGTTCAAGATATTATTATAAAAAGAAAGATTTTTTCCTTGTGCCCAATTGTGAATTATTTCACAGAATTCTGCCTTTTGAGTGACATCGAAATATCTTCCGGTAACGCGGTTTCTTTGGATTTTTACTTCTGGATACTGGACTTTTACCAACTATTTTGGATTTAACCGTTATTGGATATTCTGCTTTTCACTCGACCATCCATTTACGTGAAATCATTTTTCTTTTTTCCCTCATTCCCTCTGCTTCACTATTTAAAAAAAACTTTTACCAAGTAAGCTCTATGGCTTACTTGTAGTTTCATTAAATACGTTGCAAGCAAAATCCAATTCCACATTTTGCTAATTCCTGTCCTCTGATGAGAAGGAAAGTATTTCTTTCGAAAATATGCGGATTGAGAACAATTCACTTAAAGTGTTTTTAACATGTTTTATTAATTCTTTGTTCTTATATATATATATATATATATATATATATATATATATATATATATATATATATATATATATATATAAAAATGTATATATATATATATATATATATATATATATATATATAATTTATTTATACAAACGTTAATGGCTACATATGTGCATACATGTTTCTGTAATCACCCGCGTTGGGGGATTACGTCTTCAGGCCAAGAATTACCGTCGAGAACTGATATTTCAAACAAAAACATTTTCTTATTTCGTTAACAAAGTTAGAATGTAACCTGAGTGGGAGTTGTAAGCGGGGGGGGGACATTAATATACCTGCTCTGTTCACTCATTGAGCACTCCTTGTTTCATGTTGTTTCATTGGATGTACTTCTAGGAAACTAAACTCTACTGGCTATATATATATATATATATATATATATATATATATATATAGATATATAGATAGATAGATAGATAGATAGATTTTATTTGTACAAATGGAAATTCTTTTAACTTTCTTGAAGTTTTACATTTGGATTTTACCGTCACTGGATTTATCTTCCACCAGACTATCTATTAATGTGTAATCACCTTTTTATTTACCATATTCCCTCTGCTTAACTTATTTTGTTTTCAAGTAAGATCTTTGACTTACTTGTTGTTTCATCAAATACTTCTGCATGCAAAATCCGATCCCGCATTTTGGTAATTCCTACCCTCTGATGAGAAGGAGAGTATTACTTCGAAACTCCGCGGATTAAGGACTATCCATTTATCAAGTGGTTCCTTTTCAGATTAGATATGTTTTTAACTCATTTCAAAGTGTTTTTTAACATGTTTTATTAACTGTTTGCTCATATATATATATATATATATATATATATATATATATATATATATATATATATATATATATATATATATATATATATATATACTGTTGGAGACGCCAGTTCCGGTATCAAGACCGGTGCCCGCGAGTCTGAGATTGGCACGCAACCAATTTGGACGTGTGCAAACGTCCTACCGTTGCGGAATGAATATACTCAACTCATTTTGCCAGTAATTTAATTTTAGTTCCTAAAAATCCTTCTTTTATTACCATTTAACCCCATAACAAGTTAACCCCACAAAAAAGAAAAAAACAAAATTCTGATTGACTTCGAAAGAACTTCGAATTTACAAGCTAAGAATTCGGCTGGCAATTACGTTCTAAAAACAAAACAAAACAACAACAACAAAAAAAGAAAACGAACCCATGGTAAAATTATCGACGAAATTGTAAATAATGTTTTGTCTCTATATTTAAATTGAAAAGAACTGGGCTAAACGTATTTTGTAATGTTTAAAAAATAAAGTTGGTTGGTTTATTGAAAGAAGAAAGAAAAAAAAAAGAAAAAGAGAAAAATGCTGACCTAAATTTTACCAAAACAACTCTATCGTAAAATGTCGACTGTTTGGCGGATGAAAATTTGAACAGTTTTCATATGAAGTGAAAAGTTTTTTTGCCTTTGTTTTCGTTGCTACTTTATGCATATTTTAACGAGAGAGAAATGTTTCTTTTCTTTTCTTTTTTCCCCCTTTTCGTTTTACTTGGAGTAAAAGAAAAATACTTGTTTTTCATTGAGTGGATGTTTCTGAAATATTCTATTTTTAACTGTCGGTTCTAAGTGAAAAACTTTTTTTTTCTTGCCGCGTGGGGAGACCCCCCCCCCCCACACACACACACATAAAAAAGCCATCTTAGTTAATTTCCAGATAATTCCACAATTATTTTTATTCTTTAGGCTGCGTCTTCTATATATATAAAAGGCAAAATGTGCGTGATCAAAGTAAACAAACCCCAAAAAGCTGTCCCGCAGTAAATAAAATACTGCCACGTCACCGTAACGCTCCTGCGATGACCTCATTAAGCGGCTACCTGTCAATCAAACCTCTTTGACTCACTTCATAACCTTTAACTTAACACGCCAGCCAATTTCTGTCACTCGTGGCCGAGATGGTTAAGTGGTTGGCTTTTGTTTCCACCTCCACGTCAAGGCTTCGGGGATCAAACCTAAAACTTTTTTTTCTTTTTAACACACACACCCAGGAAACGCCGTGCACCCCCCGCTAGTACTAAATAAAAGATGTGTCGTAAAAAAAAAAGAGAGAAAATACTCTGCGTAGTTGAGAGAGAAGTAAAGCGACCGGGGAAGATAAACGTGTAAATACGAGGGCGAGAAAGCGCTGTCAGGTGGCGGGAAGACAGAGAATTTTTTAAACAAATATAATGAAGTGCGTTGTTTTGGAGGGACCACGAATATATGCATTTCATTTGCACTTTAAAAAAAAGAACTTCTGCATGTCAGTGACATGAGGTGAATGTGTGTATTTTAGTTTCAAGAACCACCGACAGATGTCGCTTGTCAACCAAAGAACAGGGGTCGATAACTCTTCCTTTTCTAAAAGTGCAAACTAAAATTATATTTTGATACATTTTATACAATCTTTATGTTTTGCTTGTTTTTGTTTTTTTACATAAGCATAACCACTTATCAAGGCCGAGAGACCACTTGAGTATAAGGGTTAAGAGTGTACAGTAGTCGATTGGTAATCGTTAGTAATGGAAATTCGGTAAATTTGTTAACTTAAGTAGAACGGATCATCAAGAACCTGTTTACGTTTGACTTGAAGACAAATATATTATAGTCAACTGGAAAGCAGGAAAACGGAAGACAATTTCACAGGCGTGCAGTTCTAAGAAAGAAGCTTTGTTCATGGAATCTACGTTTAGGTTTAGGCACAGTTGGGGGGAATTATTGATAGTGGTTTCAGGTAGACGAGTGTTTCTTGTGAAAGTTTGCCGAGGGGGGGCATAGATTGAAGCTCAGTCGAATACTTTCCATGAAAATAACGATAAAGCTGTACAAAAAGAAATTATTCTTAAACGTCTATAAATGTTTAAAGTTTTAAAAATTATATTTTGCTACATTTTTATACAACCTTAACGTAAAAAAAATAACGAAAAAAATTCTAAAAACAATCTATAAATATTCCACGTTTCTATAATATATTTATTATTTTATTTCCAATTATGAATCACTTATTGAAAAAGAAAACTATTAATACATTAAAATTATATTTTGATACATTTTTTTTATTCAGTAAATGTTTCGATTTTCATATTTTTGTGTTATTCATTTTGTTATTATATATTTTTCGTTATCGTAAACACTCGTTTATATTTGAGATTCACATAATGGCCGCTAGACGGCGTTTCTCTTTCGAAGAACAAGGGTCGATGACTTGCCTCTATTGCTAATATATCACTGTCCTGCAGAAGCGCCAAAAAAAAAAATGCCGAGCCAGATTTTTGTTTCTTTCCTGTTTTATTTGATTTTTTGCGATAGTACCGGACGGCGCGTGGGTCCGAGAGGTTGGAAGTGTAACGACACAGTTAAAAAAAAAAAAAAAAAAAAAAAAAAAAAAAAACAGGAACGGTCATGTTACAACCCCAGACGATCAGCAATAAACTAACACCTTCTCAAAGAGAGAATGAAAACCTGGAAGAGTGGACCACTAGGTGTGTCAGAAATTTCGTGAAAAATAGTGAATAATTCCACCTCATCTTTCCAAGCTTATAACTCCTCGAAAAATGTAATTCAAGCCCTAATTTTTTTTCAATTAAAGGAGCAAGGACCAAGGTTTCATTAAAAAAAACAAACAAAAAAAACAACGTGTTTTTTTTTTTAAAGGTCTTTATAGGTAAATTTCTTAAAAACACTACTTTCTTTTTGTTTTAAATTTGAATATATTATTATTGACCTTTTCTCTTCAATTAGTGATATATATTACACTTTGGTGAGTAAATTAATTATTTACTTTTTAATAGACATTTCAAAATGGGAGGCGTGAATTATTCGACCCCCTGTCTTTCCAAGCTTATAACTACTCGAAAAATGTAATTCAAGTCCTAATTTTTTTTTTCAATTAAAGGAGCAAGGATCAAGGTTTCATAAAAAAAAAGAAAAAACAAACAACGTGGTTTTAAAAAAAAAAGGTTTTAAACTTCGAACTTTACAGGTAAATTTCTAAAAAAAAAAACACCACTTTTTTTAAAAATTTGAATATATTATTTATTGACCTTTATTTATTGGCCTTTTTTCTTCAATTTGTGATATATTGTTTGGTGAGTAAATTAATTATTTACTTTTTAATAGACACTTGAAAATGGGGGGAGTGAATTAAAAAAAAAAACGTTTGTCCAAAATATTATATTCAGTTTATTGGAAAGAACATAAAATTTCACATTGACCCTGAAAATATCGTAAAAATAGAATCAATAGAAAAATTTTGATAGATTTTTAAAGTTTAAAAATTGAAAAATATTGAGTTCGTATAATTCATTACTGTTTTTTTTTTTTTAATAAAAAAAAATATTTCTGTTACTTTTAAAACAACTTTAATAATTTATTTTGGAAGTATAATCCATAAAGAAAATAAACAACCCACTTTTAAAAGAGAAATTACGAGTTTTTTTATATTTTATTCGCAGTTTCGTGTTAGGGGTGTCAAAAATTCCTACAAAAATTCCGATACACCTAGTGGACCACCTAGAATTGCACAGAAGCAGCATTACAACGCAGTCAACAGGGATCGGATTATTACAGGAATTATCAAATCTCTGTTGATTTGGGAGTGTGTGTGGGGAGGGGCAAAGATAAAAAGCCTGAGAGGGGAAGGGAAAGATTCTTTCTTCATCAATACGTAAAATGCCTTCAGCAAGAATTGAACAAGACTCCGCGTATGTATTTAAGAAATACTGGAAGCTGCCGTTCCAACGCACGTGAGGACGAACGCTAAAGCGAAGGTTAAGACTGGAAAGAAGAAAACGTCGGGTGAATGTGTAATGGAAACGTGGGAGGTGGAGGGGTGGTTGAAGGTGAGGGTGTAGTAAGGGAGGAGGAGGAGGACGT
>NC_136518.1:2516689-2546689 GCF_053919585.1 Euprymna scolopes | reverse complement strand
CGAGCACGCGCGTAAAAAAGATGGCCGCCAAAGAATACAATGTAGAATACAACTTTGTTACACCTTGATAACTACTTATTTCTGCAAAATTTCAATGTGATTTTTGTATTCAGCATAGTCGAAAACTTATGTAAGTCGTCATTTAAAAGAAAATTATGGAGGTGGGCCTAATCCGAAAATTTACCCATTTAAAATTATCGATGACTCTTGAAAATTCAGTATGTTATTGCTATACATTTTTAGAGATGATTGACCAATTTTTATGATATTATGTTCAAATGAACAGCTACAGAGGAATTGGAATACACCCTACTAAAGCTTGATTGTCACAGCTGGTGAATTTCAAAAATGCAATCTGGACGTGAGGCCACTTTAGAAGAACGATATGCAATAAAATTATGTTTTGTACTTGGAAAAAATGAAACAGAAACGTATGGAATGCTTTAAACTGCTTTTGGACCATCCTGAATGAATCGAGCATCAGTTTTTGAATGGCATAAGAGATTTGAGGAAGGCAGTCTTTGAGGGATGATGAGGAGTAATGGAAGTCAAAACACCAGAGTCGATTGGTCAAATACAGAATTTCATGGATAAGGACCGTCGTGTGTCTATAGAGACAATAAATGCACAGTTTGATGTCAGTGTGGGAACTGTGCACAAACTTATTCACAAAGAACTGAAGATGCGGAAGATTTGCGCGAAGTTTGTTTCAAGGGTGATCGGAGAAAATATACACTTTATAATATTGTCCTTTTGATCGCTGTATACTCTTTAACCCTTATCCTCGAGTGGCCTCTGGGCCTTGATAAGTGGTGATTCTTGTAAAAAAAAACAAAAGCAAAACAAAAATAACGTTGGCATGACAGCAGGGAGATCGTTGAGCTAATCAATTCAGATCCCATAGGGTTAGTGGCATTTCTGGGTCAGAGTGGACCTGAGAGCAATGGCAATTAAAGAGTAGCTCCACACTCCCCAAAGCCCGCAAGCTGGGGCATCACCATCGGATATAGTTTAAGATCATATCCAGGACCCAGTCATTCGGATGTAAGTGTGACATACAAAACAAATAAATAACAGACACACTATCCTATTAATATATAGATTCTGTCTTTCTTCCTACCATACGCTTAATTTGTTATTGTGACGGTCGTCGTAAGGTATTGAGATACAATACCTTACAACACCAAATATAACAACTGGCGTCAGAAGTTTACAATATACATCTAGTGATAACATCTTGTACCAAAAGTCACAATATAACACTTCGAAGGGGACTAGAGTTTCATGTGTCAATAAAAATGGCCGCACAAAAAAGCCTGGAAACTTATTTAAAGCACGTCATATATATATTTATATATATATATGTATATATATATATATATATATATATATATATATATATATATATATTCACAAAATCAAGAAAATAAAAATAAAAAATGATATTGTGTATTTTCATATTCGTTACACTTGTTTTGCGACAATCCGGATAATTTCAAACATTGTGTCATTCAAAAATATTCCAAAATAGCCACTCTTAAGACGGCGAAACACACTATATATATACATAAATGAACATATTCCTCATCTCTATTTAAGAGAGCAAGCAGTTTAACCTACCTCTACCCAACTCTACCCAACTCTTATATAAGAATCCAAAAAATAAATATCAAAATAGAATGAAAGCACCCCTACCCTTATTTCAGAAGAGCTGCCCCCCTCCTCACACATACACATTAGTAACGACCTCGGATCACAGTCACCTTCCTAGGGAAGCAAATAACCTCATAATACTATAAAACAGTATACACATTCTCAAACCAATAAAAGCAAGCACACACACACACACACACACACACACACACATACACACACACACACACACACACCCTACCCCACCCTAAAGGAAAAGAAAAAAAGACTAGCAGAAAGAGAGAGAGTGACTACAGCCAGGTCAGCGGCCTCGACAAGCCCAACAAAAGAGTAAATGAGCATGCCAATGAATAATAAACACTTACAATGAACAATAATCACTTGGAAACACTTCAAATGAACTACGAAAATTGCCATTTTTACATCTCCAACACATTTGAAAATAATTTCTGACGAGGACGCTTCACAGAACGTCTGAAACGCGCGTAAAAACGATTTCAATGACTTAAAAACATTATTACAATGATCCAAACATATATATATATATATATATATATATATATATATATATATATATATATATATATATATATATATATATATATATATATATATACAAGGGATTGTCATTTTGAAAAACAAAACGATGGGCAACGCACATCAACTCCAAAATAAATCCCTACTCGTTCAACTCCTGCGAATCACCTTTCAAGATTTATAATGCACTATTTCACATTTCCGTTTCTTCGCACTTTTGGCGCGAAATGTTTTCTGTTAATCTCTTGTTATTGATGGTTCGAGAACTGGAATTTGTACTATGAGTTCGTTAAAAGCGCTAGTTTTTTGCCTCCTTTTTTTTTTTTTTTTACTTATATACCTTTTTTTATTTTATTTTTATTTTCCTACTTTTGTTGCATGTTAAGATAAAGTCGACAAACCGATTTTTTTTTAAATATCTCGTTTTAAGTAAAAACAATATCACGTATTTAATTGTCACGTTGAAAAAAAAAAGCGTGAAAATTCATCCACAATGTCTATGACAATAGACAACAAAAATTGCACGCCATGAAACTGTAATCTAAAATATTCGTTCGGAGTTATGGCGCCCTGTGTGTTAATTCTTTCTTCTTCTTCTTCATAACGTGTAAGAAAAATGCAATTTTACCAAATTTTCCATAAAATTACTTTTAACTTTAAGTAACTATGATATTGTTGTTGTTGTTGTTGTTGTTATTATTATTATTATTATTATTATTATTATTATTATTATTATTATTATTAGTGGTGGTGGTGATGACAGTATTCTCTCTATCGCTCTTCTCTTTTCTGATTTTTTCTTTTTCTTTTTCTTCTTATCATTATCAGTAGTAGTAGTAGTAGTAGTAGTAGTAGTAGCAGGAGTAGTAATAATCAAAGTATTAGAAGTATTAGTAGTAGAAGTAGGAGGAGGGGGAGGAAGGAGGAGTAGTATTGTCTCCATTCTTCCTCTATTTTCTTCTTCCTTTTCTCCTTCTCCTCCTTTTAATTTTCTACTTATTCACTCCTCCTCCTCCCTTCCTCATATTCTCCTCCTACTACTTTTTCAATTTCATTTTAAAATTCTTTTTTATTCTTCATCACCCTCCTCATCCTTCCCACAGTTGTATCTCTTCTCTCCCTGACTTCCCCTCCTTCATCCTCTTTTTCCCCTTCTTCTCTCCCTTCTTCTTTTTATTGTTTTTGTTGTTGTTGTTGTTGTTGTTGTTGTTGTTGTTCTTCTTCTTCTTCTTCTTCTTCTTCTTCTTCTTCTTCTTCTCACCACCACCACCACCACCACCAGCATCATCATTATCTATATATTAATACCTTCAAGTACGTACGTACATACGTACGTAGGTGTGCCACGGTCTTCAGATTACAAAATCTTCGATTAATATATAGATACACTAATTCAATGTTCGTAGTATATTATCACATTCTATTTTCCTTTTTAGGAAATAGGATCTCCCGATCACCAAAAAAAAATGTTGTTTTTGGGCCGTACGTGAAACTTAAATATACGTTCTTTGTTTTCTAGCTAGAATCCAAGGTTAGTATCTGTTCCGTCTAAAGGTGGTATATTGATATCGTGGGGTTTACGTTCGCGCCGGCCGTCCATCATAGACTGTGGAATTTATACAGTTCCTGCTAGTTATTATTATTATTATTATTATTATTATTATTATTATTATTATTATTATTATTATTATTCCTGTGTTTGTTAGTGTCTCTAGTTGCTTCTTTGTTCTTGCAAAAAAAAAAAAAAAGATAGGTCGTTCATGTACATTAGGTAGTTCATTCTTTCATATGTTTAGTGAACTTGTATCCGGCTTGGCACTTTCATGTGGCATAATAATTATGGTAGGGAATCACCTTGGAAGATACCTCATTGTATTTATTATTATTATTATTATTATCATTATTATCATTATTATTATTATTATTATTATTATTATTATTATTATTATTATTGGCCCATAAGGAGCTTTCACACAGGTCATAAAGGATTTCTCCTTGAGAACAACCTGAGGTGTTCCCTGGAAGCTGAGTGACAAAAAGTCTCCCCAGATTTCCAGTACTCCCCATTTCTTTCGATAATATTTGCAAATGGATTTTCATTATCGCAACAGCCGCTTACCATTGATTTCTCGCTAGCAGTGGCCGTTGATCGCCACTGGAGTTTAAGTGGCAATAAGCCTCTACAAGGTCCCAGTTATTTTGACATTGGTCCAGCAGAGGTCTGGTCAGCGCTCTCTCCTCAGTCTTTCCATCCTCATTGACTTTCTCGACTGTTTGGCATCATTCTTTTTTATGGGGGAGGGGCGTGTGATTGGGTAATGGGGAGATGAGGATAGAGAACTTATAGATATGCAGCTTCAATGTTCTTGGTTCCATGCAACGTTTCGTGTTTTGTCTCTGCAGTAGCTCATCTGGCTCGCCCATGTGGCTCGTGTATTAATCTCCGCATTCAAGAGTTTTCTTAATATTTCAGCTGTTTTCATTATTGATATTCGTTGTATCTTTCCAGTTATTCCTCCGATTCCAATTTCTCCCATTCTCTTCTCTTCTCAAAATTATTTAGAATTGTTCCTAGTGCTCTTACTATTATAGGTACTATCTTGAGTTTTTTTATCTTCTATATCTCTTTCAGTTCTCTGGGTAGCTCTGAGTATTTGATCAGTTTCTCTTTTTCTTTGATATTCACCCTGTGGTCAGCTGGAACGGCAAAGTGTACTATTTGGCAGGACTTTTCTTTCTTGTTAATTATTACGATATCCGGTCTTCTTGCTTGGATGGGTTTATCCATTTGTATGTCAATGACCCATAGGATTTTGTGATTCTCGTTTTCAGTTACTATTGCTCGCTTATGCTTGTACGATTTTTCTGCGCGTTCGAGATGCAGTTGTTTGCACAGTTCCCAGTGTACTACCTTTCCCACTTGGTCATGCCTGTTCTTGTATTCTTTTGGGGCTAATTTGCTACATTCACTTACTATATGGGTTATCGTTTCGTCTCTTTGTCCATAGAATCTGTATTTGCTGAATTTTTTTTTTGTTTTGTCGATCTTTGTTTGATGTGGTTGGTTCTTATCAAGTTATCTTGTGCTGACGTTATAAGGGATTCAGTTTCTCTGTTTACGTGTCCTTTTCTCATCTGTGTCCAAGTGTTTTTTTTCTCATCTTTTGTCATCTTTACGAATCCTCCGTGTAGTTGTTTCTCTTCCCAATTTTCTTTTCTAGTCTTATCCTTTGTCTCTGCTTTGTTGTTTGTTTTTTTTTTCAGTGTCTCTCGCTGCCATAATTATCCTTTCAGTATTTTGCGTTATGCATTTTTCTAGTTCTTTTTGGTGTCATTCACACAGTCTTCTATACATACCAGATCCTTCCTGCCGCCTTTCCGCTTCACATAGAGTCGGTCAACATCATCCTTCGGGCGTAGAGCGTTGTGCATGGTCATGAGTTTCCTGGTCTTCTGAACAAGTTGTCTCAGTTCTTCTCTAGTCCACCCTATAAACGGTCCAGAATATCTTACTAATGATACTGCTCATGTATTTATACATTTTATTAGGTTTCTGCTATATAATTTCGTTTCCAGGAGTTTTCTTGTTCTCCTGAGGTATTCCTTTCCAATTTTCCATTTCATTTCTGTCGCTTTGATGTTGTCTGCTTCCAGAACTCCCAGGTGTTTATAGGTGTCTTGTTCCCCAAGTGCCCTCATCTCTTTTTGGTTGCGTAGTTTCATGCCTTCTGTCGTCTCCAGCTTTTTCTTTCTTATAACTAGTAGTGCACATTTTTTCATGCCAAATTCCATTTGGATATCCTGGCTGAAAATCCTGGCGGTATTTATTAATGTCTCTAGTTCATTTTCGGTCCTTACGAAAAGTTTCAGATCGTCCATGTACGTGAGGTGATTCATTTTTTCGTCCGTGTTAGAGAACATGTGTCCGGCTTGACACTTTGTCAGTATATTGTCCAGGGGCATCATGGCTTTGGTGAACATTAATGGTGAGAGTGAATTTCATTGGAAGATGTTTCTTTGTATGTTGATTTCTGTTATGTGTTGTACATCAACTGTCAATTGCAATCTTCACGTTTTCATTGCGTTTTTTTAAATCATATTGATGATCCTGCTTGGTATTTTATACACTTTTAGGCATTCTATTATCCAGGTTCGGGAGATCCTGTCGTATTCTGTTTTGTAATCAATCCACGCCATGGCGAAATTTTTCCCCCCTTTTTGGGTCTATATATAGCAGATTATTATTATTATTATTATTATTATTATTATTATTATTATTATTATTGGCTCACATGGAGATTTCACACAAGTCAACAAACGATCGGTTTGGAGATCTGTGGTGTTCTCTGGAAGCTGAGTGACAACAAGTCTCCCCAGACGTCCAGCTCTCTCCACCTCCTTCGATAGCATTTGCAGATAAATCTGCGCCATCGCAACAGCCTCATACCATTGATTTCTCGCTGGTAGTGGCCATTGGTTTATACTGAAATTTGAGTGGCACTAAGCCTCCCCATGATCCCAGTTCTCTTCGCGCTTGTCCAGTGGAGATCTGGCCAGCGCTCTCTCCTTGGTCTTCCATCCTCCTTGATCCTTCTTGGCTCTTTGGTATAACTTTTCTATGGGGAGAGGGGACGATGATGTGACAATGGGGGGATGCATGATGGTGGTGTAAAACTTGTTGATATGCAGCTTTGGCGTTCTTCATTCCCTGTAACGCTTCTTTGTTATTATTATTATTATTATTATTATTATTATTATTATTATTGATTTGATCCTACCTCTATTTGTGGCACAATAGAGAGCGCCCCTTTTGAGGGAGCTGAGAGCTTCTACATTAATGAACCTTGCGCCTAACTTAGTCTGCACTCGTATGGCGGAGAACACACATTTCAGTGAGGACACATTTTTTAGATGCTTAAAACTGTCGGCACACGAAGATTGACAGGTGTTTATGTATCCAGTGCACATTATAATTTGGGGGAAAAAAAAAAATGGGCGATGAAACATCTCTCGTTTGTTGGCTCATTCTCTCTCTCTCCCTCTCTCTCTCTCTCTCTCCCTCTCTCTCTCTTTCTCTATTTCTCTCTTTCACTCCCCTTCTCTCTCTTTCAATGAAGAAAGAGAGAATTAAATTTAATTCGATTGTTTTAAAACAGTTGAAACTTGTATTCTGGGGTCAGCGGACGCAACAGAGCATGCGTCTGGTTTCAACTAGTCTTTATAAAAATATGCTCCTCATTGTTAAATGTTAAATATATTATATTTTTATAAAAATGCATTTGTTCGCTATTTTTGTACAAGCGTTCGATTTCAGCCTGCGGTTCCTCCCATAATGCGATGATCGAAAGATGTCTGTAACGACGCAATGAAGACAAGAAGCGAACCGTGCCATCCGGTTATAGTCGACGACATATCGACCCGTTGTGTTGCTGTTTCCATGTGCCTATCTTTGGATATCGTGTCTAACACCCGGGAAGCTGGTTGCATTCCAAGGCCGTTACTCAACAAAGTAACTCTCCCCGGGAAATTATAGTTTTTCTTCTTTCTTTCTTTCTTTTTTCTTTACTCCTTCCTTCACTCTTCCTTTCCCTTCTTCGTCTTTTACTACTTTTTTAAATCTGTCTGATTTTTCTATCCTTTTTCTTCTCTTTCTCCTGCTCTTCTCCTTTTCTTCTTCTTTGCACTCCTCGTCCTCCTCCTCCTCCTCCTCCTCTTTCTTTCTCTTTTTCAAACTTCTCTTCCTTCGCTGCTCCTCGTGCCATTTCCTTCTTCTTCTTCTCCCCCCCCCCTGTACTCTTATCTCACCGAATCTCGCACGTGTTAAGACATCCCTCACTTCATCCTCAACCAATATTCACAGTTCCAAACCCACTTTACCAGTTGAGGCAATCGCTCCGCATAGAGGATTTCCTTCTGACAGTTCAATCTTCGCCCCGGAGAGTAGCGTGGCAGCATGTATGCATGTGTGTGTGTATGTGGGGGGGGGATTAACATTCATTTAAAGAGCCCACATGTCCCTCGAGATTTGCTTCCTTCCCGAAACAGATTTGATCAGGCTTACGTGTGCATTAGTTTGAGTGCTTCGCGCGAAACAACAATTTCCAAATCCACAAAAGTTCAGAATTCCGTTGTCACAAGCTGATTTAAACATTATCCTTCCTCAGTGTTCTCAATAATGTTTCTCGATATAAGTCAATTATGAAGATCCACGCACTAAAAATTCTATAATATATAGACAGATAAAATTATATAATAATTCATCTCTGTCCACGAAGTCAGCATTTGCTGTTTTCTGATGTCTTGTCGACCCTTGCTTTGGTGTGGTTGGTTCTAATCGCATTATCTTGTGCGGTTGTTATTAGGGATTTCGTTTGTTTTTTTTGTTTTTTTGTTTGTTTTTTTTACACGGTGGTCACCACTTCTCAAGGCCCGGAAACCACTCAGGGATAAGGGTTATTGCAAGTACAGTACGTTAGTATGGAGATTTTATGAAGTGTTTACTTAAGAGGGCGGTTCATTAGGAATTTGTTAACGTTAGACTTGAAGACATCCAAGTTGTAGTCAGGTGGGAAGCAGGCAGACGGAACAGAGTTCCACGGGCGTGCAGTTCTAAGAAAGAAGCTTTGTTCATGGATCCACGTTTTGATTTAGGCACAGATAAAGAGTGGGGGAAATTTTTCACAGTGGATTCAGCTAAACGGGTGTTTTTTGTGAAAGATTGGCGAGGGGGGGATCAGAGATTGGAGTTCAGGCGAGCACCTGCCATGGAAATAACGATAAAACAATGATAGGCTCGCAACATCTCTTCTGTGGGAGAGAGGTTGCAGGGTATAGAAAAGGGCATCCCCCATTAAGCCACGAAGTCTATTTTGTACTCTGTCAAGGCAGGATAGACTATTTTTAGGTTTCTCTATTTAGGTTTCCTTTTCGTAGTCATGTTCAAGTATTTTCGTTAGTCTCATCTTTCGCCACCCTTATAAATTGTCCGTGTAGCTGTTTCTTTTTTCATTTTTCTTTTCTCGTCCAATGCCTCTCTCTTTTCTGTTTTGTTCATTTTTTTTTTTTTTTTTTTTTTTTTTTTTTTGCAGTGTCTCTTGCTACGGTGATTACTCCTTTCGTGTCCCGCGTTATTTATTGTCCTAAGATGCCTATCAGCGTCAAATAGTCTGTAATAACGTATCTCTGTTTCTTA
The DNA here is from genome assembly GCF_053919585.1 of Euprymna scolopes. Classification (NCBI taxonomy): domain Eukaryota; kingdom Metazoa; phylum Mollusca; class Cephalopoda; order Sepiida; family Sepiolidae; genus Euprymna; species Euprymna scolopes. The sequence continues at coordinate 2,537,307 of NC_136518.1, read as the reverse complement.
CACACGTCCTTGACAACTTTCTTAGCGTCTTCCACCGTCAATATCTGCAACAGAGAGATGAAACTTTCAGGTCATGAATGCATAAGTTTAATTATGAAAATAATGCAATTTTCAATTTTCTCTGATCCATTCGGGCGGAATAAAACAGGAAGCATTACTTTTGGAACACCCCTCGTACTTACGTGAAGAAATTTAAATGTAATGTGAACAAAAATCTCGTTGTTCAACTCCTTACTTAGCGTTATTGTAGATATGATCCCTTATAGTAGTCCCGTATGTCCAAGTAGCACTGTGTCTTGACTGGGGTGAATATGATTAGAGAAAAAAAGAAAAGAAAAAAGATCCAACAAGACAGAAAATCTAATATATAAACGGCTATACGTCTGTCTGTCGGTCTGTCTTCATGTTTTCAAACTCTATCTCCTTCGAAACTAAAAGTCGCAGAGTGACGCTAGGGGCGTCAAATGATTGAGTTTTTTATGGAACATTCCTTTATAGGTCTTTAGCTGTTTAAAATGGGTCAAATTGTAAAGATCGTTAAACATTTTTGTTAAGTTTGCAGGTTGAAACAAGTAACGTAGAAAGCAATACAAACGACGACTCAACAAACAAAGGTAGATCAAATAAGAAGTGTATTTGGAAAAGGTATATTTACAGGATATTTTTTTTTTTTTTTTTTTTTTTTACAAAGGCATCACCACATTATCAAGGCCCAGAGGCCACTCAAGGATAAGGGTTAAAGAGTGTACAGTAGAAGTTGGTCAATACAGTAATCATTAGTAATGAAAATTTGGTAAATTTAATAACTTATATGGAACGGCTCATCAAGAACTTATTTACCTTAGACTTGAACACAACCATATTGTAGTCAGCCGGAAAGCAGGAAAACGGAAGACAATTCCACAGGCGTGCAGTTCTAAGAAAGAAGCTTTGTTCATGGAATCTATGTTTAGGTTTAGGCACAGATAAAGAGTGGGGGAAATTATTGATAGTGTTTACAGCTAGACGAGTGTTTCTTGTGAAAGTTTGGCGAGGGGGGACCATAGATTGAAGCTCAGTTGAACACTTTCCATGAAAATAACGATACATCAGAGACAAACCCGCAACATCTCTTCTGTGAGATAGAGGTTGTAAGGAGGAGAAAAGGACATCTCCTACGAGGCTACGAAGTCTATTTTGAACTCTATCAAGGCAGGACAAGTCCTTTCTAGCAGCTCCTGCCCAGATGTGGCAACAGTATTCCATCCTTGGACGTACCTGGCTCTTATATAGATAGAGAATAGCATCAGCAGTGAGATATCTACTGGATCGATAGAAAGATACCACCATTTTTCCAGCAGCCTTGGCAACAGATTTGCGGCGGCCTTCGGTGGCTTCTGGTGAACACACACTCAGACTAACTGAGTCTTCCTATTTATGTGTAATTACTATCCACATATGCAAATGAATGTGTGCCACCACAACAATATTGCACATTCATCTTAGTTTATTTTTAATTTTTAACAGAGTTACTGTTGTGGAGACGCCCACTAATTAACGTAGGCGGGTGAGTGAGATATATAAAGATATCAATCACCAATACCGGGAGAGTTCGGCTACGACCGTCAAATAGGCAAGACGCTTATGCTGCTTCCAGTAAGACATGCAACACGCTTCCTGCCGGAATAGCTCCAACTGCAGTATATCTGAAGACATGTAAATATGTATATAAACTTTTCTTCCTAATATATTGTATACCTTTACTTTCGTGTTCTTGTTAATTATTTGTGCAGACACAACAGTTACATGCATGTCCCGTTGGTAAAGAGGTAACATCACCAGCTTTGAATGCTACAGTTTTGGTTTCGATTCTAGCTGATGGCACCCAAATACTTTTTTTTTTACTTTTGAAATCACGATTCTATAATATTATATACGAAATCTGGACCTATTAAAATATCACATTTAAACGTATTTTACGCCCGGACAAAGCTCTTGCTAGTTAATAAGTTAAAAAAAACTCTTGCTAGTTAATAAGTTAAAAAAAACTCTTGCTAGTTAATAAGTTAAAAAATACTCTTGCTAGTTAATAAGTTAAAATACTCTTGCTAGTTAATAAGTTAAAAAAAATTCTTGCTAGTTAATAAGTTAAAAAAAATTCTTGCTAGTTAATAAGTTAAAAAAAATTCTTGCTAGTTAATAAGTTAAAAAAACAACGAGAAAGCAAAGAAGTAAGAACTCATGAATAGAAAAGAAAAATAAAAGAGAAATAATATTGCTCGACTAGCTACAACCACTATATATGATTTGATCCACTCTCTATCTGTGCCTAAATCTAAATGTAGATTCCATGAACAGATTTCTTTCCCAGAACTTCCCGCTTTTGGAAATGGTTGGATCACTCCATCGCCCCAGAAGGAATCTCACTGCCGATGTAATCCTCTATTGTATAAGAGCTAAGTACGTCCTAAAATGGAGTACTGTTGCCAAATCTGGGCAGAAGCTGCTCGGCGCTTCCTACCAGCCTTGATAGAATTCAAAACCTGCTTCAAAACCTATTAGGTGATACCTCTTTCTCTTCCGGGCAACCTCTTTCCCCTGTCTTTGCTCCATCGTTATTTTCATGACAAGTGCTCGACTGAACTCCAATCTATGATCTCCCCTTGAAAAACTTTCACAATAAGCACTTGACTAGCTACAACCACTATATACGATTTCCACCACTCTCTATCTGTACCTAAATTTAAACGCAGATTCTATGTTCAAGGCTTCTTTCCCAGAACTGCTCGTCTTTGGAACACTGTTCTGCTTGTCTGCTTCTCGGTTGACTACAACATGGTAGCCTTCAAATCCAATGTAAACAAGTTCTTGTTGAGCCGTCCCCATAATCAAATTCTACGCAACTTACACCATTAGTAGTTACGATAGCGCTATCTTACATTCATTAACCTTTATTCTCGAGTGGCCTTTGGGTCTTGATAAGTGGTCACTCCCAAGTAAAAAAGGGAAAAGAAATAAGTAAAGACAGAGCGAAAAAGAAAGAAAGAAAGAAGAAAGAAATAGACAAAGAAAGAAGGAAAAGGCGAAAATAAGATGGAAAAATACACGACGGAGAGATCGATGCTTCCGTTCAGTTTTGATAGACAATGGATACCCTATGTAAGGGCAGTTGCGCATGTAATTTTGAAGCAATGCCGAGATAAGCGGAGAACACATACAGCACCTGGAAGTCCCAAATGGTCACCCATTTAGTGCTGACCAAATTTAACGGAAAGAAGGAATCAGAAAAACAAGGCGGATTTGTATTACTGTACACATAGATTCAAAAAAGTTGTCAAAAAACAAATATATAACAAATAAATGTTATCAAAGGCAAGATAAGTTACTTTTCTACCAAACTGGATATATTTTTTGTGTTTTTATTCAATGTAACATATTTATTCAGCTCGAAAAACATGCAGTGTTTACCGATGTATTGGAAAATTCAAAATGGCGGCCGACTCTCTCTTAAACACGGTAAGTTCGGGAAAAGGTGTTATAAATAATAAACTAGACAAAATACTATTAAAATAACACCGAATATATGTCAACCTATGTCACGGTAATATATATTGAGCGAATTTCTAACAGTATTTTGTCTAGTTTATTATTTATAAGACCTTTTCCCGAACTTACCGTGTTTAAGAGAGAGTCGGCCGCCATTTTGAATTTTCCAATACATCGGTAAACACTGCATGTTTTTCAAGCTGAATAAACATGTTACATTGAATAAAAACACGTGAATTATATCCAGTTTGGTAGAAAAGTAACTTATCTTGCCTTTGATAACATTTATTTGTTATATATTTGTTTTTTGACAACTTTTTCGAATCTATGTGTACAGTAATACAAACCCAAAAAAGCAAAAGAAAGAAATATCAAAAAGTCGAAAGAATAAAAAAGAAAGAAAAATGAATGAATGAAAGAGGGGGGGGGAGGAATGAAGAAATAAATGAAAAAAGAAAAATATGAAAGAGGGGAAAAAGAAAATAAGAAAGAAACACAATAACAACAGAAAAAAGACAAAAAACAAATAAATGAAGGAGAGAAGGAAAGAAAGAAAAAAGATAGAAAGAAAGATAAAAGAGGTGGACGAAAAAGTAAAAAGAAATACAGTGAGCGATGAAAAAAGAAAAGAGGGGGAAAAGGAATGAAAAATAAGGAAAGAAACAAAGAAAAAAGATTATAAGAGACGCAAAGCGAAATGAAAACAAAAGAAAGAAATACAGAAGAGAATGATAAGAAATAAAAAAGAAAGAAAGAAAGATGGAAAAATGAAAGAAACAGTCAGAACAAAAAAGAGGGGAAAACAAAAAGAGGAAAAGGAAAGAAGAAAAAATAAATAAAGACAGAAAGAACGAAGAATAGAAAAGAAAAAAGTACGAAGAAATGGCGAAATAAAAAGAAAGAAACGAACGAGACAAAGAAAGAAAAAGTAAAAAAAAAATGGAAGATAAAGAAAAAAGATTGCTAGATAGAAAGAAAGAAGGTAAACGAAAAAAAAAACTGAAATTTATAAAAAAAAAAGAAAGGGAGAAAAAGAAAAGAAAGAAAGAAAAAGAAACAAGAAAAGAAAGAAAAAGAAAAGAAAGATTGGTCTAAGAGAATAAAAGAGGGGGAAAAAGCTATTATTATAAAAAAAAACTTTGTATGGCTGTGAATTCGTTCACTAGGGACTCGAAAACAGCTGGGCCAATTTTTATGAAATTTCACACCAAGGGACTTTATATGCATGCCAATGTTCTTAGATAGGATTTGGGTAAGAATGTATTCTGTAAGTATCGATAATCGATAATCGATAATCGAAATAATCTAATGAAAGAAAAAACAGACAATTTTGACCAAAGTTAACACTTTGCAAAGCCTAACATCACGAGTGTATTTGAGAAGTATTTACCACACAAGCAGAAAAGCTCAACGTATAAAATTAACAGAGGGTTCTTTGATGTGACAGGGGCGCATTTGAAATGAATGTTTCTATTTAAAGCACAATTTCACAATGATACTTGATTTTTTTTTCATTTTAAACTTAAATTAAAGCCATTATCACCGCACAAGCAGTAAGGCCAGACATATAATGTCAAGAGTGGGTTCTTTGATATGTGAATGTTAGTGTTTATAGCACAATTGAAGCATGATACTTGACTTTTGCATTTTAAACTTTAATATAAGCCATTATATATAAATATAATTTCATAAAATCAACACTAGGTTCTCTACAGTGCAATGTAGACTACAATTTATTGTGAACTTATCACTGTTGTGAGGCATGTGAAACTTCTTCCAGGTATATCGGGATGGGTCTACAATTAGAGCAGGCAATCAATCGATTTGATTAAAAAATGGGCGATTTCATCGATTTCGACGAAAAAAATATGAGAGTGTGAAACATTCGTTGATCATCATTCAATGCCGGGCAAAGTCGGGTTACTCTGCTAGTTCATAAATAAAGAAGAAACAAGATTAAAAAGAGAAGAAAAGAAAAAAGAAATGAATAAAAGAGAAGAAAAGAGAGAAAAAAGATATGTAGCGGTCTAGGGTATAGAAGGAAATGCGTGTTTCTCTCACGTTCGGGTGTCACCAATTTGTTGAGGTGGCGCAAATTAGGAATAATGAATTGAATTGAGAAAGAGACGAAGTACGTGTTAAATTGAATTAAACGAACTAGGATTTATTTCGTGCAGAAACAAATGAAAGAAAAGGGTACTACACGTGTTTAGTTTGGCGTGCGTCTCTCGCTGTTTACTGGTGAGAAGGAAGGTCTGTAGTTTGGCATGCCTCTCTCGTTGTTAGCTGGTGAGAGGGAAAGTTTATTGTTGTAGAGAGAGAGAGAGAGAGAGAGAGAGAGAGAGAGAGAGAGAGAGAGAGAGAGTGAGTCTGTGTGTGTATGAGTGTTTCGTTCAAACTCATCCATTTCATTTTAAAATAACGGGGTCACCATCCTCCTGTAGAAGACTAGGATATATATGCATCCTAATCCTGTTACAAAAGAAAATAATGAAACAAATGGAATTGAAGGAAACAAAAACTCAATGAATGGATAAGACAAACGTCGTTTATTTACTGTTGAAAGAATGAATGTTTTAGATGTAACACGTGTTCATGTCCGCGCGGGTGTAACCATCGTTTCTTGCGGGATTGGTAGTATAGAAAGAAAAAGGAAATGTGTGTTCATCTCACGTTCGGGTCGCTATCGTTTGTTCGCGCGTGGGAATAGAAGTGAGTGATGTAGTGGAAAATGGGAATGATAGTCCAGCGTGTAGACAAAGACAAAGATAGGGGGTTGACATCATTTAAAATGCGCGCCATGTTAGCAGTCAGCTACGCGGTGGTGTTCTCTGGCACAAGTAGTAGATAGAGAGAGAAAGGGTGAGAATGTCAATCCAGTTCATGGAGAGATAAAGGGTATAAAGTGTACTTACGGTCTGTTAGCTTTTTGTCCCACATAGTAGCAAGTGGCGTGAGGTACGCGCGTGCGCGCGCCTGCCGAAAAGGCACGCTGTCGGTCCGTAGACCGACCAGTTCGGAAGCTGGTCTGAAAAGGGGTTGGAAACAGCTTGTCTCTTCCTTTTATAGGTGTTTCCGGTGTGTCTTTTGCGCATGTGTGGATTTCCTTTAAAAGGGGAAGTGACGTTGTCCAAGTGTGTGTACATGTGCGTACGTTAGCGTGTGTGTATACACGTGAATGTGAGTGTATGTACGCGAACGTGAATATATGTACGTATGTGGACGTGGGCGCGTATATTTGTGTGCGCGTATGTATATAACAAGTAATATAGCTTGAGATGTGAACGCATGTTTTTGTGTGAGACTAGAAAAGGCTCGCGCAGATAAAAAGAAAATAACAAGTGAAGCATGCACAGTAAACGAGGCATAAAAAATGACTAAGTTCAGCATTTGCCCCCCCCCCGCCCTATTTTACTCCAAAAGTCCCCAGGGGTCTTCAAATTCTGGTGAAAATGAACAAACGGTTCAGTTTTAGGCCTTAACATTTGTAAATCTGAATTTTGCACCATGCACAAAAAAAAAAAAAAAAGAAATGACTAAGTCCATCATTGAACCCCACCCCATCCCCATTTAGCCCCAAATGTCCCCAAGGCCTTAAAATATTTAAATTTGAGTTTGAGGACACCACGCAAAACTGCTAAATAGACATACACAGAAAATATTTTGACAAATATGGTAAAATAGTCCCCAAAATTGAGTGTTTTTATTAGCCATAAAAGAGCCCCTGGTGCACACCAAGAGTTATCGCAAAGTATAGACAAACAAAATTATATAGAAATCAGTAGGGACCACCAAACGAATGTGAAGAACTGAAAAATGGACCGCATGTTTCCGTGACGTCAGACTTATATTAACTATACGAACTATGGAAAAGCAGGAGCGATTAATGATTTTTTAAAATCTTTGTTTATCTTCTTCAAACTGCAATTAATAATTAATCTTTATTATAATTTTGTTAGGTTTTAAGATTTACACAGTTTAACGATTAATAATATTATAAACATTTGTATATTAAATATGAAATACAGTTTTACTGAATGTTCATTTGATTACCTACGGGCTTCCATATTTTGTTCGCTAAAAAGAGACAAACAAAATATGAGGGGGGCTACAAAGTGCTTAATATTTGTGCAATAATATTTTCAAATCGGTTTTAATCTGTCGATAAGAGTCATGTTTATTTTAAAACTTAATATTTAAAAATATTTTTTAAACACAATTTATTAAAAATCTATGTTGTAACGGAACAGTCTGAAATAATGGAATTTTAATCGTTTTGATCTTTTAAAAATTAATTAATGTTTACGAAATTTTTTTTTTCTTGGCAATTCAACTGATTATAGTATATATTAATTCAAAAAACATTATTTAAAAAAACAACAACATAATAATATTAAGTTTATATCAATTTTTTAATTGCAACTTCAAGGTAAATTTTTGTTCAATAAGTGTATTTAAATTAAAAAAAATAAATATTGTTTACTTATTTGAACTCTTATGTTTCATAATAAATAGAAATGTCGATAGATTTAAATATATTTTGTTCGAATTTCGAAAAAATAAATATGGGGGGGGGACACGCACTAAAAAATATTTCCCCTCGTATATTTTACGGAAACTGCATTTTATATGTAATTTCATTCTAAAATGGATAAGTATTCAAAATTTCACGAAAATCTGACCATTAGTTGATTTTTGCTAGATTTATTAAATACGGGTATGTTTTCACGTTCGGACTGTTTACTACATGGGAACGTTATTTTAAAGCGCCAATTATGTAAACACGATTTTCGTCTCGCAATTTCATTATTTTCGTTCGACGAAAAATTGTTTTTTTAATTATTACTGGTTTATTTTGCCCTTCTTCTTTTAAATGGTACAAAAGTTATACTGATAATATTAATTTATAATAAAGTTACATCGTGTTACATATAGGGGGGGTAATTCTGTGGTGACTTTTGGAGGTGCCTAGAAATCAGTTAGTTACAACTTTTCAGAAATTTTTATAAAAATCCAAGGCATCATTTTTTTTTAAATTTTTTTTTAATAAGCACAAAAGTGTCAATTTTAGCCATTTTAACCAAAAAGGCAACCCTAGGGGAGCAACCGGAGTTTTCCCGGAAAATCCGTTCTGTTACTTTTTTTTTATTATTCAGATCATGTTTAATGTTTGTGCGAAATTTCAATAAATTCCAAGGCATAGTTATTGAGAAAAGTGTGGAGAGACGAACGGACGAACAGACGAACGGAAGAACGGACAATTTACAGGTCTACCCTCCTTTTGTCGGGGGACCAAAAAGAAAAAAAATTAGAAAAGAGGCGAAAAACTAAAAAAAAAACACAAGAAACAAAGACAAAGAAAAAAGAAAAAAAGGAGAGAAAAAAAGATTTTCTTGTTTAACATATAACGTCAAAATCAGAACACTAACTTACTACTGTACATGCAATAACCCTTATCCATGAGTGGCTTCCGGGCCTTGATAAGTGGTGATCACCTTGTAGGGTTGGATCAAATACTGACTTTTAACAATTGAAATACAAATACTTTCGTTTAGGTTACGAGAAATACAAATACTTTTATTCCTAAGTCTAAAAATACAAATACTTTTATTCCTCAATCTCAAAATACAAATAAAAATACAAATACTTTTATTCCTAAGTCTAAAAATACAAATACTTTTATTCCTAAATCTCAAAATACAAATAAAAATACAATAACTGATTTAAACAAAAACAAATATAAGTACTTTTTTTTTCAAAGTAATAAAGAAATCTGAAAATATGCTAAAAGAAGAAGAAAAAAAGAAAAGAAATATTTCCTTCCAAATTTGACATCTACATTACATTCTATATCATGTCCTCATTGCATTTTATTATCATTAGAGCTCTGAAAGTTTCCTTCTCTCTCTCTCTCTTTTTTAATTTTTTTTTTTATTACATTTTCACTCCAAACAAGGCACATTGCCACTTTGGTGTAGGGGGTTACTATCAGGGGAAACATCTACTGGGGTACTATGTAGGGATTAGGGCAGCGAGATGTTGGTTCACGTTGCACTTGAACTTATGCATGTCAGTACAGTTGGGGAAGCAGTGACCCGGAATGGAATTCCAAAGTCCAGCAGTTCTGGGGAAGAAACTACTGGAGTAGAAAGATCTTTTACATCTAGGGATCTCTACAGTGTGGGGATGGGATTTTGCAGCTTGTCGGGTCTGTCAAGGGTGTTCTCTCTCTCTCTCTCTCTCTCTCTCGCTCTCTCTCTCTCTCAAAATATAAATACAAATACAAAATACTATTTTCCTGGATGCCATAATACAAATACAAATACAAATTACTTTTTCTTGTGATGTTAAAATACAAATTAGTTTTTATTCTTACGGCATATCAACCCTTTTCAGGTTATTTAATGCCGAATCTGGTGATTTTGAAGAACGATTTTTTAATATAGTATATTTGTTTTTTAAGTCGTATTCTATTTAACCCATAGTTGGGACCCTAACAGGTGCTACCACTCCGGGTCAGAGTGGACATGGGAGCAATGGCAATTAAAGGGTGGCTCTACACTCCCTAAGGCCTGCAAGCTGGGGCCTCACCATCGGATATAGTTTAAGGTCATATCCAGGACCGTCAAATACAAATACATTAAAATTGTATTTAAATACAATTGAAATACAAATACAATTGTATTTGATCCAACCCTATCACCTTGTAAAATAAAAAAAAAAATGCGAAATGGACGAGTCCATTTGTTGTTTCTACAAACGTATCAAATAAATCAATTCCTGGTGTTTTCGTGATGAATTCGTCTTCGGAAAGACAGAACGGATGAAGAAAGAAAAAGAAAAACGAACGAAAACGGGAGAAGAGGAGCAAAAGACAGAAGAAAGTAGGTTTCCGAACGGACGAGTTCAGCTGGTCGCAAAGAAAACAAGAAATGACAGGAACGAAACGAAAGAATAAATGTGTTTTCGTTTCAATTGGAGGAAAGTAGTTCGAAAAGAAGAAACGGAAAAAAAAGAAAAGAAAAAAGAAACGCCGCAAAGAAGAACAAGAACAATGGCGATGGAACAATGATAAAAGCAACAAATAAAACTGGGATTAAAGAAAGCCGATTCTTATAGAATTTAATTCGGTTATTTGGAAAACGTAAAAAAATCTAGACAAAAAGTCCGTTTTGTGTTAGGGTTAGGGTTTATCTTACTATCTTGATTGTAACCGTGCACGTGCACATTAGATGATGTCATCAAATGTGAAGGGCGTATATAAACGGTGAATAATTATGGAGGTGGTAGAAGGAGGCGATATGCGTGAATAATTAAAAGAAAAAAAGAATAAAATTTGATAAAACGAGAACGAATAGAGAGAGAGACGGAGGACAGAGAGAGGGGAATGGAAAAAAAGAAAGAGAGAGAGAGACGGGGGAAGGGAAGCGATAGAGAGAGGGGAAATGAGAGAGAGCATAGTTATTATAAATAAAGAAACACAGAAAGAGGATGAGGGGGAAGGAAAATTAAATACAGGGCGGAACGATAAAATTTGTCGCCCTAAAAAAAAGCAACTACATTTATTTTAAAACTTTTATTGAAAAGGTCAATTCAGATAACTTAATTATATAGTAACGCTGACATCTATTCAATCTACCCGCCTTCAGGCTCCATCACTTTCTTCGATACGAGTCCAGAACTGGGAGCATGCTTTTTCCACAAGCACCGGCGGGAGCTCAGCGAATACCCAGCGGATGGTCGCGATCAGGCTGGCTTTGGTGCTGTGGGAGGTCATGTTGGTGATGTTCTCGACCTATGACCAAACAAAGTAGTCCAGCGGGTTCAGATCGGGGGAGGAGCGGGTACCAGTAAGTGAAAGGTACAAAGTCGTAGCAGCACTCCTTCTGAAACCAAGCCTGGGTCTGTTTGGACTTGTGGGCAGGTGTCGAGTCCTGCTGCCACATCCAGGGTTTTCCAGTGGCCACCTTTTTTTTATTTTTTTTTTTTTTTACATAGGCGTCACCACTTATCAAGGCCGATAGGCCACTCAAGGATAAGGGTTAAAGAGTGTAGAGTAGTCAAAAGAAAAATATAGTAATCGATAGTAATGGAAGTTCGGTAAATTTATTAACTTAAGTGGAACGGCTCATCAGAAACTTGTTCACGTTGGACTTGAAGACAACCATATTATAGACAGCTGGAAAGCAGGAAAACGGAAGACAATTCCACAGGCGTGCAGTTCTAAGAAAGAAGCTTTGCTCATGGAATCTACGTTTAGGTTTAGGCACAGATAAAGAGTGGGGAAAATTATTGATAATGTTTTCAGCTAGTCTAGTGTTTCTTGTGAAAGTTTGGTAAGGGGGGACCATAGATTGAAGCTCAGTCGAACACTTTCCATGAAAATAACGATAAAGCAGAGACAAACTCGCAACATCTCTTCTGTGAGATAGAGGTTGCAGCGAAGAGAAAAGGACATCTCCCACCAGGCCACGAAGTCTATTTGTAACCCTATCAAGGCAGGACAAGTCTTTTCTAGTAGCTCCTGCCCATATGTGGCAACAGTATTCCATCCTTGGACGTATCTGGCTCTTATATAGATAGAGAATTGCATCAGCAGTGAGATATCTACTGGATCGATAGAAGGATCCGACCATTTTTCCAGCGGCCTTGGCAACAGATTTGATGTACGTATTCCATTTAAGATCAGGAGCAAAGGTCAATCCCAGTAGCCTGTCAAAACTTGAGGCCTCCCCAAAACGAGAGCCATTCATTTTAATTGATGCCAGATGGGGATCAGAACGTTGATGATGTAAAGATAGAAGCTTGGTTTTAGATGCATTAAAAGTAACCAGCCACTCCTTTCCCCATTGTACAACGTGATCAAGATCAGAGGAGAGAGAGAATCGGAGAGAACTTGGTCGTTTACTGTCTTCGATGTGCTACCATAGATGGTAGTGTCGTCAGCACTAGGGGATCACTACACTCTTCAGCATATTCAGGTACACTTTGGTGTTGACTTTCAAGCCAACTTCGAAAATGTGAGGTGGCATGATGTGGTCCTCACTTGAAAACACACCAAAGACCACAACCGTGGCCGGAAACTTAGTTTTCATCACGGTGGGCACGTCACCGTTATTCGTAGCAGAGAGATGCATTTTGAGGGTGTTGGCAATGGTTCTGTTATCATAACTTGGATTGGTAGAGAGCATGAGTTGTACAGTGGCGCATCTCCGATCTCACCCGTTAAACATTGTGTCACTTTCAGATATGATAGAAGGATCTGATCGCTCTTGGGATATGTATACAACGGACCAACTAGTAGATTGTATGCAACAACAACAAAAAAAAACCCGGTTTTCGTCGTTCCAGCCTGTAGAGAAAGAGAAAAAAGGAATAAATAGGGAGAAAGAAAGAGAGATTAAAGAGAAGAGAGAGGGAGTAAAAGAGAGTAATAGAAGTGAAGATATAGAGAGAGGGGCAATGGAGAGGAGAATTATGAAGAAAGAAATAGAGAAAGGATGAGAAGGAAAGGCGAATTAAAAGATAAAAAGGAAAGAAGGAAAGAAGGAATGGAGAAAGAGAAGGGAAGAGATGGAAAGAGAAGAAAAGAGAAAAAAGAGAGGGTGAGAAGAATGAAAGGAAGAGAGAGAGGGAGTAATCATGAAATAGAGATGAGAGGAGAGGAAGCGCGAATAGAAAAAAGAAAGATTGACAGAAGAGGGAGAAAATGGGAGAGAAGAGAAAAGAAAAGAAAGAGAGAATGAAAAAGAACGTAATAGATAGAGATAGATAGAGAGAGAAAGAGAGAGAGAAAGAGAAAGAGAGAGAGAGAGAGAGAGAGAGAGAGAGAGAGAGAGAGAAACAGATGTTCATTATGAAGAAAGAAATAGAGAGAGTGAAGGGAAATCGGGAAAGAGAAAGCGAAGGGTGAACAAAGGGGGAGAAAATCCGGGAAGAAATAGAAAAACGGAAATCGACAGAGATATAACAACAACAACAACAACAACAATAATAATAATAATAATAATAATAATAATAATAATAATAATAATAATACCCTACTTCCTCCTCCTATTTTATTTTCGCGTGTTACCAAAAACTGACGCTACGCCAAATAAACCAAATAAATAAAACGGAATGATGGGAGGATGGAAAGACCAAGGAGAGAAAGCACTAACCAGACCTCCGCTGGATAATTAGGATTTGTACACAACTGGCTAACTAGTAGATAACCTGGATTAGTGCAAGAAGACTAGGATCTTGGGGAGGCTTTTTGCCACCCATATTCCAGTGAGGACCAATGGTCGCGGCCAACGTGATGAGTTCTTCAACTAGATCAATCGATCAATCGATCAATCGATTTGATTTAAAAATGGATGATTTCATTGATTTCGATGGCAATAAAAATATAGGAGTGTGAAACATTGGTTGATCATCATTCAATCCCGGGCAACGTCGGGTCTCCTTGCTGGTAAGAATCCTAAAAACAATATTACGTATTATTTTATTTTTATTTATTTATTTATTTTTTTTTTATCTTGCAATCTATTTTTCTTCTTTCACTTTCGCTTACATTTTGTTTTTCTTCTCATTTTTAATTTTTAATTATTCAGTTTCTCTATTTGGAGCAGTGGCTTCTCAACCCCACGGTTCCGCAAGAACAGTTCAGGGGTTCCGCAATTTCTAAATTAGAACAAGAAACAAATAGAATGTTAAATTAAATTTTGAAAATCTATTTTATTATCATAAGTTCATTTTTACAAATTTATTTTTTAAATATACTAAATTTTACATAATTTAATCCGCTACATTTTTTTGTTTTGCTTTTAAAAATTGCTATTATACAGTCAACACCAAAAGAATCGAACTTAAACATCATAAAAGTATTTTCGTTTCTTTTTATTTTTTACGTATACTAAATTTTGCATATTTTTTTTCAAACGTAGTAAGTTTAATTAACTTATCTTTCCGTTATTAGGTTTGCTCGTATGCAGTCAACGCCATTTTCGTTTCATTTTATTTTTTGAATGTTTTTTTTTTGCATAAGACAACTAACTTATTGCATAGAGGTTTCATGAGTCAGTGGAATGTTTCCATGGTGTTCCGCTCCAGCGAAAAGGTTGAAACACACACACACACACACACACACACACACACACACACACACACACACATATATATATATATATATATATATATATATATATATATATATATATATATATATTACAAATGACACTACACTCTATGGCAGGCCCGACAGGAAGACGAATGAACACATTTCTAAAGAAATGGCAGAAACACTAGAGGAAGACCTCCAATCTGTAGTGGAATGGGGACAAAAGTGGTTGGTCGCGTTCAATGCTGCCAAGACTAAACTAGTCTCATTCAATAATTACAAGAAACCCTCTCTACCACCTATAGCAATGGCCAACGATTCTTAATCTGAGAGTACATCTTTCAAACTCCTTGGCCTAACGTTCACAGGAAACATGAGTTGGAACAATTACATTGAAGGCATTGTCAGGGCCGCTGCAAGAAAGGTGGGCTCTCTCTACCGTGTTAGACAACTACTAACACCCGAAAGTATCCTGTACCTCTATAAGGCCACCATTCGCCCATGTATGGAGTATTCCTGTCACATCTGGGCTGGTGCATCTGCTACTAGTCTCTCGCTCCTTGACAAGGTTCAAAAGAGAGTCGCAAACCTGATAGGCCCTGAACTGGCATCTAAGCTTCAGCCTCTGTCCCATCGACGAAATGTTGCATCCCTCTGCCTTTTCTACAAGTATTTTAGTGGTGAATGCTCTGACGAACTGCAATCACTTGTGCCCCCACGACGTGAGCACCCTCGACAAACCCGACAGGCTGCTAAATCCCACCCCCACACTGTAGAGATCCCTAGATGTAAAAGATCTTTTTACTCCAATAGTTTCTTCCCCAGAACCGCTAGACTCTGGAATTCCATTTCAGGTCCCTGCTTCCCCAACAGTACTGACGTGCAGAAGTTCAAGTGTAACGTGAACCGACATCTTGCTGCCCAAATCCCTACATAGTACCCCAGTAGTTGTTGCCCCTGATAGTAGCCCCTTACACCAAAGCGGCAATTTGCCTTGTTTGGGGTGAAAATGTAATAAAAAATTTTTTTTTTTTAATTGATGTCGAAAGATATTTTGGTGTTATAAAAATATGGATGTTTCAAATGAGATGCTATTTAGGCGTAAATTCAAGAATCTAGGTATGTGAGTTATTTATTTTTTTTAAATTCAAAAGAAGTGGATCTTCACTTGAAGGATTTTCACATGAGCCCCAAAATCAACAGACATTAGACCATTCTTGTACCAATTTACAATGTCTCCCCACGGGACAGAGTTAGACACCAGGGTCATTTTTTAACGTGGAGAAAAGGTACAAAAATAAAAAAAATGTCTCAGTCGTGAAGGATTTCTCCTCCACTAAAAGAGAACGAGAAATGGAAGTGCCACATCTGCAGAACAGATACTACACTTTGATCTTGGCCTTGCGGTGTGAGTTTAGTTCTGTGCAGCTCTAGGAGGTTCACCTTCCTAAGCGTTGCCTTTTATCTTTGAGGAGGGGTTAGTTTATTGCTAATCGCCTGAGACGACCTCACTGGGAAATGCTGACTGTGCTTCCCAGGCACTTTTTGCAGGTCAGAGTGCCCCTCCTCTGGGGTGCTGACTTCTCAATATCACTTCCCGACCCTGGTGTTCAAGTTCTTGCAGCGGAAGAAAACCAAAGAAAAGAATCGCACCTAAACATCTTTAGAGTATTTTCGTTTCATTTTATTTTTTTATTTTTTTATTTTTTTTGCATAAGACGGCTAAATTATTGCATAGAGGGTCCATGAGCCAGTGGAATATTTCCATGGGATTCCGCTCCAGAGAAAAGGTTGAAAAGCACTGGTCTCCGCATTTCTAGTACGCACTCTTTTGATAATCTGTGCAAATGAATTTATATTATCTCCGCATTCAAGAATTTCCTATAATATTTAAGCCGTTTTCATTATTGTTATTCATTGTATTTTTCAGTCATTCCCCCGATTCAAATTTCTCTCATTCGTTTTTCAAAGTTTTTTTGGGCTGTTCCTAGTACTCCTACGATCATTGGTGTTTACTCACTAGGAGTTCTCAACTATATCTCTATCAGTGATCACTCACTTCAAGGATCAATAGTATTCTCTAGAGGCTGAGTAAAAACAAGTCTCCAGATTTCTAGTACGCACTCTTTTGATAATCTGTGCAAATGAATTTATATCATCGCAGCGACTGCTTACCATTAATTTCTTGCTGACACCAACCATTGGTCTTCACTGTGATTTAACTTTAAGCCTTCCCAAGGTCTCAGTCTTTTTTACATTTTGGAGATCAAAATGTATCTGTTTATTTCAAGAGGTTATCCTTCTAAACGTTACCTCCTTTCTGTTTTCATATATTATTTTCTAGTTGTACCTTTCCAGCGTTGCCAAGAGTTCAGTAATATAATATATATTTTATTTTTTATTACCGTATTTTTTCTGCTAAGTTACATTATTGTTTCGGCTACCCGGCAGTTTTTTGGCCGTCTGTAGCTTCCTCAGACTTTTACAGAAATGTTCGTTATGATGGGATCAAAGAGTGAATGATGTCAGGGGAGGGGTGAAACATCTGAAGAAGTTGGTGGGGACAGGATATTTTTACGGAAACATTAATCGTAAAATTGCCACTCATTAATGAAACAGCTGTAATGGAAAAATCCAGGAAATAAAGGAAGGTTATAAAAAAGAAAACGTGAGTCTTTGAATTTTCCACAAAACTTTGCACTATATATATATACAGTCCTGGTCAAAATCATAAGACCACTTAAGAAAGTAAGCGTTTACGCATAATATCGAATTTTTAATCAAACAAATGGTTGAAATCATTGTCAAAAGGGAAAATATTATAGAAAAAAATAAAATCTTCTTCATTCGAAACCTTAACCCTAATTTAATAATTATTTTTTAAAAAGCAAACATTTTCACCTGGTCAAAATGATAAGACTACTTTAATAAAATCGGCTAGTTTTGAAAAAATGAGTACGAAAAGCTTTCTATGTTACTAAAAGCAATTTGTTAGTTGATAAAAAAAATCATACTTTTATTCCGTAATTTTTAAGGACGCACAATCGTTAAAAATAATTCAGCTTTTTTTTTTTTGTTTTTGATTGACGGAAGGGAATATAATACTACCCAAGTGTTTCAATTGTTCTGGCTTTGTTCGAGCTAAAACTAGGACAGGGAACGTGAGTTCCAGCTTTGTTGAGCCATTTTTATAAAATATGGTTTTCAAGCTTCTAACAATGAACAGTTTTATTGTCGGGTTTGTATAATACGCACCTTGGATGGCGAGGCGCATTGTAGGCAGAAATTGTAGAAATGGTTTTGCTACGTTTTCAAATACTATTGCTTAAAGTAAACTATCTGTCTATCTATCTATCTATCTATCTATCTATCTATCTATCTATCTAGACAGACAGGGAGACAGACAGACAACGCGTTCGATAGAAATTTAGATCGATCAATATAGCACATATTGTTTACACAAAAAATGTATCAAAACGCAGAAAGAAAAGACGATTTTCCCAACGGGTTCAATTTTAGGTGCTCTCACTCGCAACAATATCACCGTCTATTGCGTATATATATATATATATATATATATATATATATATATATATATATATATATATTGTGTACAGAAAGTTGTTAGTTGAGACAGGTCATTGGTACCGTCGGTTTCAAGCCCGATAATAAGGCCCGTTTAAGGTATCCTTATCAAGCTCTCTTCAGCCAATATTCGTCCCGAATATTGGCTGAAGAGAGCTTGATAAGGATACCTTAAACGGGCCTTATTATCGGGCTTGAAACCGACGGTACCAATGACCTGTCTCAACTAACAACTTTCTGTACACAAAATATAAGTACGCTCTTAAAATTTGGATTTTCCTTTTAATTGAGAACTCTGCTGGAATTCTTTTTCCAAAAAAACTAATCATATATATATATATATATATATATATATATATATATATATATATATATATATATATATATATATATATATATATATATATATATATATCAGTGTTCTTCAACCACTGTTCCGCCAGTTCAGTTCAGGGTATATGCAATTGCTAAATTAGAACAAGGAACAAATAAAATGTAAAATTCAGTTCTGAAAATCTATTTTATTATTATATGCGCATTTTTACAAACTTATTCTTTAAATATACTAAATTTTACATAATTTTGTCAAATGTAGCGAGTTTACTTAACTTGTCTTTCGGCTATTAGGTCTGCTCTTATTATACAGACAACACCAAAAGAATCGCACTGAAGCATCATTAGAGTATTTTCGTGTCATTTTATTTTTTGAATGCTGTTTTTTTTTTTTTGCATAAGACAACTAAATTATTGCATAGGGGTTCCATAAGCCAGTGGAATGTTTCCATAGTGTTCCGCCGCTGCGAAAAGGTTGAAAAGCACTGCTTTGGAGTATTTGATTCATTCCGTTCATCGCTGCGATTTTTCATTTTAACGAGCCTTTATTCACTTTTGAAACTATTTTATTGTTCTATATTTATTCATTTTTATATTCTAATTCATAAACGACATTAAAAGAATAATGAATCGAAATAAGAAAATGAATGAAAATTATAATATTTTAAAACGTGAATAAAAAGCTCATTATGGGATGAAAGAAAAAACATCGGCGGACAAAATGAAACAAAAAATTAAGAAAGACGCCGAAAATGAAAGTAAAAATTGAACGTGAACGCGAAAGTGAAACTAGAACTTGGGATTAAGAAGAAAAAACACAAAACGCTAAAGTAAAAGTCGAAATTGAATATAAGAAGAAAGCACAAAAAGTGAAAGTGAAAGTAGAAACTGAATGTAAAAAGAAAAACCCAAAAGCCTAAATAAAAGTAAACATTTGACTTGGAAAAAAATAAAAGCGAAAGTGAAAGTAGAACATAACCGTATAAGAAAAACATAAAACTAAAGTGAAAGTAGAAATTGAACGTAAGAATAAAAATCGAAAATTAAAGTAGCATTTGAACAGAAGAAGAAAGTGTATAGATATGAAAGTGAAAGTAGAACACGAACGTAAACATAAAGACACAAAACAAAAGTGAAAGTAGAAATCGAACGTGAGAAGAAAAATAAATAAAACTGGAAGTAGAAAGAGAATATATTAACTAATAATTGTTCCGTTTTCGTAGCAGGGTGACCTTTTGTTGAAGCAGGTGTCTCACCCCTCTTCCCACTCTCTCCTCCAATCTCTCTCTCGAGTGAATTATTCAACCAGCGAGTAATGGGAGGGGCTGTTTGGTGATGGCGGTGTTGGAATTGGGTTGGGGAAAGTGGGAAGCTGGCAGTGACGTACGGTTACCTAGCGACCATCGACTTCTTGTCAGATTGAAACGAATCGATGAGGAGAATAGGAATACGAGGTTAATGTAACATCTCGCCCCACTCCCACCCCACTCCCACCCCACTCCCACTCCCTACAACTTCCCCAAACCCTACACTTTTCCTGCGTCGGCAACATCGCCACCATCCTCGCCGAAAACGCCGTTGGCAGCCATACCAGCGCTTGCCATCGATTGCACTTGTTCGCGAAACGCCATTCATACCATCAAATCAACCTGTCTTCTTCTTCTTCTTCTTCTTCTTCTTCTTCTTCTTCTTCTTCTTCTTCTTCTATTTTCTATTTTGGTAATCAGTAGTATAGCAAAATTTTTGGCTATGGTAAAGTAGAAGCATCGATAATATATATATATATATATATATATATATATATAGTAATTTATAAAATATATATGGCGATTAAGCCACACTGAATATTCTGCGTTTCATCCACTCTAGGATTCGTCAGGCTTATGCGCATAAACCTGACGAATCCTATAGTGGATGAAACGCAGAATATTCAGTGTAGCTTAATCGCCATATATATTTTATAAATTACTAACTAGCTCTACCTACGTATTGAGCACTTTTGAAGCAAATACTTATAGTTTACGCATAAATCTATACTTTCGTATATTAAATTTATGTGAGTAAATGAAGTAGT
>NC_136518.1:2499189-2514189 GCF_053919585.1 Euprymna scolopes | reverse complement strand
GGACCAAACTGGGTCCTTCAACAGGATAATGATCCAAAACATACTGCGATAATAGTCAAGAAATGGTTTGAGGATAATCAAATTAATGTTTTGGAATGGCCTAGCCAGAATCCCGACCTGAACCCTATCGAAAACCTCAGGCGCATATTGAAAACTGAGGTTAAAAAGCGGAAACCTAGAAATTTTAGGGATTTGGAGAACTACTGCATTGAAGAATGGTCAAAATCAGTGTTGATGCTTGTAAAAACCTTGTTGATAAATATCCAAAACGGTTACAAGCAGTTATTAAGAATAAAGGGCATGCTATTGACTATTAGTAAGAGAGGTATGAATAATTTTGAACTAGTGCCATTATTGTTTTTCTTTGTATAATGTTTCAAACTGGCAAAATTTATTTATTTGTTGAGTTTAAATTAAATGCTTATGCTTGATTTATTGTTTGAAATCCCTTTAATATTGTCTACCTTCTGGTTTGAGCAATATTCTTATAAAAATCTCAAAGATCCGAGGGGTATGAATAATATCGGGCACAAGTGTATATATATATATATATATATATATATATGCAACAATATATATATATATATATATATATATATATATATATATATATATATATATATATATATACAACAATATATATACACTTCAGAATAGTTTTATTTAACAATCAACAATTAATTATGTTGACTTTGACTTTCCATGTCTCACTGACTTTAGCAAATAGGGTGCATACCTTTATAAGTATTTGCTAATATTTTCTCTCCTCTGATGAGATGGTAGACATCGAAACCCTATAGGTTAAGGAGATTACTAGACTACCCGTGACCCGTTGGGTCAGTATGTTATATTAGCTATGGAATTCATGTATGCGCGTGACACTTGTGACGTAAAGAAAATAGTTTTTTTTTTTTACATAACAGAAACATTTCTATGAAAGTATATTAAAATAAAAAAGAATATAGATAGATTTCTATGAGTCGTTCTGTTTATTATAATTGATTATTTTTGAAAAAAAAAATTACTGTTACTGAATTATAAGTGGTTGACTATACTTATATGTAAATGTGCCCTGAACAGATAACATAATACTTATTATAGTTAAATTCAAATTTTGATATATCTGCTTTTTTTTTTACATCGTTAATTTCTGTATTACGTTTAAGTTATTTTAAACCACACTCTTCCCATGTTAAATAATAATTTCAAAATAATAACGGTAATATTTCAGTGCGCAGGTCAAAATCTGCAAAAGAAGCGATTTGTGTTTATTTGTTTACATTGTTATAGGTTAATGTTTTTGCGCGCATGCGCAACCGGATGTCGTAAACTGGAAAGTGAGTTACATACATTGTTATAAGGTCATTTGAGTTTTATAATTATATATATATATATATATATATATATATATATATATATATATATATATATATACACGTCCCAACAATATACACCACACACACACACACACACACACACACACACACACACACACACACACACACACACACACACATATATATATATATATATATATATATATATACAGTTGATCCCCGGGATACAATATTAAAAATTAGTAACAAAATTAAGTACAGTATATAAGACACATGTATATAATCAAATAACGTTATAAATAACACCATAAAGCGGGGCAAAGACCATAACCAGGGACCGATATTTTCGAAAGTCATTTCCTTTTTTGGATTGTCTAGCCTTAATTTAAACATACGTCAATTCCGGTTTGCGATGGGCGCAACGTCTAACTCGTCACAATTTTTTTATGTTCTTTTTCTCCTTTGCGGTACGGTTCGAGCCTGCCTGCCTGTCTGCCTGCCTGCTACCACTTTTTTTTTTTTTTGCTCAACACACACCTGTAAACACCCGGGCAACGCCAGGCACCGAGGCTAGTCTATCTATATAAAAGGCAAAATGGTCGCACACGTTTTTGTATGTCCAAGAAAGGCTTTTTCTGCCGGGCTTCTCGACAAGGTTACTATTTTGGAGAACTTTCCTTATATTCCCTAGATTATAATATCTCAGATTTGCAAACGGACGTTATCTCTATCTTTATTTTGATCGAGTTTTAAAAAAATACCTGGTTCCCGGTGTTTGTTTGTCTTCAATTATATAAAAGCGAAAATGTGTGTGTGTGTGTGTGTGTGTGTGTGTGTGTGTGTGTGTGTGCATTTTTTGTGTATGTTCGGCAAAGGCTTTTTTAAGGGGGGGCGCTTGCTTGGAGCGGTTACTGTTTCTTAGGACCTTTTATATGCTACCTAGATTATAATATCTACAAGTTACGAAAAGAGCTTGCGTGTATCTTTAATTTGGGAGACTTTTATACGCTATTATCGTGATATTTCTTAGTCTATGCGTGTTTGTTTGGCTTTTCAGTATAAAAGCGAAACTGAATCCGTAGAAAAGGTACACACCTTGGCACTTGTGCCATAGGTCCAGAAAAGCAATGAGGTTTGATCAGTGTGGGGAAGCCTCTTATATCAGACAATTGCTATTCATTTGGATACTCCCCTTTCCCCAACATCTTAGAGGGAAATGCAGAAACTGGCTTGCAGCCAAAGTTAATTTCATTCCTGTATAGCATGATGTTTGACCTCATTAAATTCACACACCTGTCATTTAACCTTTTAATCATTAAATTAAAACGGTTTTCACTTCCTCTCCCATCGTGGCCGAGTGGGTAAGATGTCAGGGGTTTTTTTTCTTTCTTTTCCACCTTCCTGTCAAGGCTTCAGATTCGAGTTTACCTTCCTACCAAAACTTTTTCTGGTTTCCAGTGTTTCATCTTTTTCGTATAAATAAAGTGAAACTAATCGGAGTGAAGACACATCACCTGGCTTTCTGAAGGCAATCAGAAAAAAACTCTATATGAGACAATTGCTATTCATTTGGACGCTGCCAGAGCCCCCTCCTATTAGGGTGGCGTTGGTTTTCCCCAACATCGTGGGAAAACAAATACGGCAGAAACTGGCCTACAGCCAGAATTAAGGGCATAATTCTTAACTTAAGCCAGACGTTCATTCCGTGCCTGCGTGAACTCCTTCACTTAACTATTCATTTCTGCAAGTCAACTTTTTTATTGTCATTGCTAAATTTGAACGCCTTTCCCTTCCTATCACGACATAACGTAGCGGTAAGACGCTAGGTTTTCTTTCGCTTTCAGTCCCGCCTTTCCATCACGGGTTCGAGCCTGCCTGCCTACTACTACTTTTATTTAATTATTTTTTGGCTCAGCACACACCTCCAAATATGCCGGGCACCTCCACTAATAGTATATAAATATGAAGTCAGTGAAAATAATAGAACAAGAACATATGTAGGATTGACAGTTATCAGTCCAAAGAAAGATTATGTAACCATACAATATCGTTTAAAATACCTACAGTAAATACTAATATCTTCAGTTAAATGGCTAAGGAAACTACGTAAAATAAAACTGAATACAAATTGAAATGATCTATATTAGGAAGTGCTAGAAAATACACACCCAGTACATACGGACGTTGCAACTATCATATCATATTATTTAATAATGTCTAACGAAAATTTACTAAATAAAAGGCAAGAGATGGTAAAAAACTGTCTGCACATAACTAGACATACTCTAAACCGGCTAAAACAAAAGTAGGTTACTTAGTGTAAATCGATGATTTCTATATACTGGATTTTATTGTAAAATAATTGAGGTGGGGAGTTGAAATATAAAGTAATCAAAATACAATAGTGATTGGTGCTGCATCTTTAATTTTTAACGATAAAATTCATAAAATTAAAATAATTGATTATTGATTATAATTATAATCATAAAAATATATATTAATTGCTAAAAAATTATCATCAAATTAACTGTAATTATTAATATCTAAGGAATAAATATAATCTATATATCTATAAAAGTGAGAATGTGTTTGTGTGTGAGGACACTTCTCAACCTATATACTAAATGCGTTTTTATCTACAGACATTTAATTTGGTATATAGGATTGTCAGACATGTGGAAAACTGTTAATCGGTTTTAATCTAGAAAAAGTGCTTCGCACGTTGGAGTTGTCTGTTTACTAACTTTTTCATGATTGCGCATGCAGGGATAGTTCACATTATTGACTCCTTATATTAAATATAAGTCGATTTAAAGTACTTTTTAAAGAGCGTATCACGCTGGCCGAATGATTTTCATACTTGACTCATTGTCCTTAGGTTTTAGCTTCGATCTCAGCTCAAGTATTTTTTTTTTTTACTTATAAGAAGTGAACTGTTTAGAAAAAAAACATAGAATTTGATTGTACAGTTTTCTGTAAAAATATAATATTTATGCGTATTTTACAACCGGGTAACGCCGGGCAACTGGCTATTACTTAATAAAATAAAGTAAAAAAGTAACTTTTATCCTAAACTCTTGGTTATATATATATATATATATATATATATATATATATATATATATATAACTACTTTATTTACACAAAATAATATACGAAAGTATAGATTTATGCGTAAACTTTAAGTATAACTCTTGGTTATATATATATATATATATATATATATATATATATATATATATATATATATATATAACCAAGAGTTATACTTAAAGTTTATATATATATATATTTATTTATTTATTTATTTATTATTTTTAAAAACAGTAATCTACGGACACACGTTTTTCAGAGCCCTATTCCTCTTCAGCGTAGCTTGACTGTTGGTAGGATTCGAACCTTGGACCTTATGTATTTCAGTCCAGCGCCCTAATCCACTGCGCTATGTTGCCATAGACAATTTACTGCTTCGTATTTATCGTTCATATGTTTAAGTGGGTTTTGTTTTGATTTTTTAAACGATAGTAATGTTTATATCTCCGCCTCGGAGATCCGGTGTTTTTCTTAGAAAGTCGCCCAATTTTATTTGGACGTATTATTTATTTATTTGTTTTTGCTTATTATTTTTAAAAACAGTAATCTACGGACACGCGTGTTTCAGAGCCCAACTCCTCTTCAGCGTTTTTATCGTTCATCTGTTTAAGTGTTTTTTGTTTAAAAAATCAAAACAAATACCACTTAAATAGATGAACGATAAAAACGAAGCAATAAATTGTCTATGGCAACATAGCGCAGTGGATTAGGGCGCTGGACTGAAATACATAAGGTCCAAGGTTCGAATCCTACCAACAGTCAAGCTACGCTGAAAAGGGGTAGGTCTCCGAAACACGCGTGTCCGTAGATTACTGTTTTTAAAAATAATAAACAAACAAATAAATAAATAATATGTCCAAATAAAATTGCAAAACTTTCTAAGAAAACAAAAACCACTTATATATATATATATATATATATATATATATATATATATATATATATATATATATATGTGTGTGTGTGTGTGTGTGTTAATGGTACAAAATGTATACAGCGCTTTGGAAATAACGTATAATTGTACGAACAAAAAAAATCATCAATAGTAAATCGTGGGATCTCCAAAGATGCAAAAGAAAAAAAACGAATTAAATTGTCAAGCAATTATATATATAAAATAATAAAAAGCTGAACGTCTGTGTGTGTGTCTGGTCACGAATAAGCTCCTATATGGTTGACTATTATAGAAAACTGATCACATATAATGATAGAAGATGTATCGAGACACAGGAATGGGTATGTTTGATCTGGCAGAACGGTGGTTCATTAAAATTGTGAGGTCTGCGTACGTGCCTGGTCACAAAGTATGGAAATAAAAAATTTAAAAATTAAAAAAAAAACGTTTACAAGTGTTTTTGATATAGATGTACATAATGATACTTTGATAAATATGTTTTAACTTAAATAGGGATGGTATAATAAAATTGTGGGGTCTGCGTTCGCGCCTGGCCTCCATAGAATGGAA
The DNA here is from genome assembly GCF_053919585.1 of Euprymna scolopes. Classification (NCBI taxonomy): domain Eukaryota; kingdom Metazoa; phylum Mollusca; class Cephalopoda; order Sepiida; family Sepiolidae; genus Euprymna; species Euprymna scolopes. The sequence goes on along the minus strand of NC_136518.1, from coordinate 2,508,294 downwards.
ATAGGCACAAACTTTAATAAAGACTTTTCATATCTATCTGCGTAAGTATACTTTGATAATTATGTTTCAGTTTGAAGAAATATGGTATAATAAAAGTATGGGGTGTTCGTTCGCGCCTGACCTCCATAGAATGGACATATGTCACAAAGTTTAACAAGGTTTTTTAATATAGATCAAAAGAATATTGTGATAAGTGTTTCAGTGTGAACAGGTATGGTATAATAAATTATGGGGTTTATCTATTTTATTTTTACTTTCATCATATTTTGCTTTGGTTTTGATACCCCCAAATTCGAAGCTATCTCTTTACAACCCTTCATTTTCATAACCTATCATACTTTCATAAATCAGTCCATTTTCTGTAGGCTGTTTTTGAACCCAGTCAACGACGGGTACTTTTGCTAGTATATATATATATCAACGTGAGTTCAACAAATATATTCTTAGGGAAAAGTAGAGGAATTAGATTGCTATTATAGAGTGAATCGGCACAAATACCAATGGTCTTCTGTAGCGGAACATTGGAACTAAGAAAATTCTGGATTTGAATTTGATTCTGTGTGTCAACATAATTCCAGATTTTTTCAATGGGAACGTTATCTCCCATCATTTGATTTTTCGTATTGATAATACTGGATTTCTCTATATCTGATAAAATTGTTTCAGAGATGGGTATATTTGCTGATGACACCATTCTCTATAACAGGCATGAGGGGAAAACAAATGAACACATATATAAGGAAATGGCAGAAACACTGGAGGATGACCTCCAATCTGAAGTGGAATGGGGGAAAAATGGATGGTCACATTCAATGCTGTCAAGACTAAGCTTGTTTCTTTCATTCAGTTAAACTTTAAAACAAAAATGGTCTTAAATCTAAGTACCAATATAACGATAATCTATAAACATTACTTGCAACTAATACGAAATTAAAACTAACCGTAACGTTTTTGCAAGGTTATTACGGACATAATATAAATATAGAAACAAAAATTTAAAAAATTCTTTTGATAAAAAATCAATTATTGGGAAATAAAGGAATAGCAGGATTTAATTTAGGAACCCAACGAATGGGATATATAAAAATTATTAGGATTCTCTGTAGAAAATTAGGCGATATAATATATAATATTTAAAGACAAGGTAAATGTTTCTCACATGCTTTCCCCATTCAAAAAATGCTTCCTTGCTAAAAGTGTATTTATTCATAAAGTATGGAGAAATGCTGGGTTTTGAAAATTTTCAAACGATATAATGCTTGAAATTGTCGAACTAGACATTGAAACAATTGTAACGTAAAATTTGATACACTTTTTGTTGCCATCAACACCTTGTTTTGAAGTCTTGATTTTGCAATATATATATATATATATATTTTAAATCTATTTATACAAACATTGATGGCTACATATGTGCATACATGTTTCTGTAATCACTCGCATTGGTGGATCACGTCTTCAGGCCAAGAATTATCGTCGAGAACTAATATTTCAAAACCCGACGATAATTCTTAGCCTGAAGACGTAATCCCCCAACGCGGGTGATTACAGACACATTATGCACATATGTAGCCATCAATGTTTGTATAAATAAATTTCATATACCTGCTCTGTTCACTCATTGAGCACTCTTTGGTAGACACATGTTGTTTCATTGGATGTACTTCTAAACTAAACTCTACTGGATATATATATATGTGTGTGTGTGTGTGTGTGTCACGTGGTGGGTGTTATTATTTAGATGGCGTATATATTCTTGTATTGTTGTTGTTGTTGTTGTTGTTCCTTTTAGGAAGAGTCTTAGTGTGTTCCTGTGTGTGATCATGTGTTTAGTGTTCATATGTCTTAAGATGTTCATGTTGTAAGAGATAGCATATTGGAGACATAAACAGGTATATATAAAGAGAGAGACAGTTCTGTATGAACGGGAGTGTTTCTATAACCAATGACACATATATTTCTTACCTATTTTTGAGATGACGATTTTCACAAAGTTCTTATAACATAAATGGACAATACCTTTTCTGTTGAATTACAACACGAAGACGCAGATACACAAAGATGATGACGTCCTTTATTTCATGACCGGTCCATGATTTCACTTGAGGAATTCAAAGTTTCTTTACATGGCTATTTCTTCTCTAACCTTTCTCTTCCAAGGTTTGACATCAGCAGCCGTCTCTGACCTCTCTCTCTCTCTCAGCTCATTCTCCCCGACTCTTCTCTTCTCCTCCCCGATTGAATCTAAAAAACTCTACCTATATTGAGAACTTGTCACGTCATCGCATGATTAAACATGCGCTCATAAAGCACGTTGGGGGATATGCCAAACTTGACATGACCCCGAGTTCTTTATTTCAATAACATTCTGTATTTATTTTAACTTATCATTGGAATTCTCAATTCCAAATCTAGCTTTGTAGGTTCGACTCCTTGACTATCCTATTTCATATTTACATTTAACGTATTCCCTATTTTTTTACTTACATGAAAAGAGGACAGCCCTTTATTATGTAACACACACACACACACATTAGATATATATTTAATTATTATAGTAGAAAAAATAATTATATATATATATATATATATATATATATATATATATATATACAAACTGCGCGCGATGTGATTGTTACAGGTCTCATTCTCCCCGACTCTTCTCTTCTCCTCCCCGATTGAATCTAAAAAAACTCTACCTATATTGAGAACTTGTCACGTCATCGCATGATTAAACATGCGCTCATAAAGCACATTGGGGCATATGCCAAACTTGACATGACCCCGAGTTCAGTAACCTATTTTTCAAATAACATTTTAACAAAATATGTTTACAATTTCAATTGACGATTAAATTCCTTATTTTAATTTTCACAGAAACAAATTTCATTATTACATTCCTTTTCCATATACAGATATGTAAGCTAAACAATTGCAATTCCTTATTCCAATAACATTCTGTATTTATTTTAACTTATGATTGGAATTTTCAATTCAAAATCTAGCTTAGCAAGTTCAATCCTTGACTATCCTATTTCATATTTACATTTAACGTATTCCCTATTTTTTTCTTACATGGAAAGGGGACAGCCCTTTCATCATGTTACATGCTAGTATATATATATATATATATATATATATATATATATATATATATATATATATATATATAACTACTTCATTTACGCACATAAAATTAATATACGAAAGTATAGATTTATGCGTAAACTTTAAGTATTTACTTCAAAAGTGCTCAATACGTAGGTAGAGCTAGTTAGTTTGCCCAGTTCCAAATAAATGTCTAACAAAAAGCGTAGTTTATCAAGAAACAATATTTGCAAAAGAAAACCCGAATAACAAGAAATATTACGTAGGCATGACTTCCTTAGATTTCAAAACCCGATACTATGACCACAAAAGTACATTCAACAATAAAAAACACCGTATAAAAACAACACTAGCGAATAAATACTGGGAACTCAAAGAAAGCGGACATTCGCCGGTGGAAAATAATAAGACAAGCTACCACGTGTAGACATTTAGATGACCCATGTAAATTATGCCTTCATGAAAAATTTGCTATCCTGTACTTTAAAGAACCCCAAAATCTATTAAACTGTAGAAGAAAAATAGCAAACAACTGTGTTCACAAAATAAAACTTACTCTAGGATAGCGATACAAAATAGTTTTAAAACTAACAAAAACAATAGAAAATAAACAAATAAATAAATTAAATAAATATGAATATATATAAACGATCACACATATATGTATGTATATATATATATATGTATATATGTGTGCATGTATTTATGTACACATGTATATCTATATATATAAAAAAAGGAGGAAAACGTCTGCCTTAAACCACTAACCTAGTTCTAAAACGGATCCTTTACTTTATTTAATAATATGAATAACCAATCCACATCTCAAAAATTCAGAAATGTAAGACACTTTGTTGCTCAACTCTCTACTTAGAGTGTCCCAGTAGGCAATGACCCCTTAATACTCTGTAACCCTTATGCCTCAGTGGAAATGTGGCTTATTTGGGAGTGAATATGAGTGATAAATAAATAAATAAATAAATAAATAAATGAACAATTTTAAAAAATGTATACAGTAGCGTCCAAAACTAAGGGACAAAAAAGTCAAACCTAATACTTGTTAGAAATAACAACTGTGAAAAACTGAAATTTTGACAACTGGTAAAACTGGTAGTCGTTATCATCCATAATATGATACTAAAATTTGAATCATTTGCAAAGGACAGAAAATACTAAAATTATTTCTTTTTGCATTTATGACTAGTTCAGTAATACTGTTTCAAAGAATGCGAGTACCTGTAAATTTATAACTTCTTCATTTGCTAATATATTTCCTCTGATGAGAAGAACATATTTCTTTGAAATTCCGCGAATTAAGGAAATGTCAATGTACCTTTTTTGAGTATCCTGTTTAACAATAAATTAACGTAAATATTTTTACAGTCTTTAATTTTTTTTTTGTTTTATCTCGGTCGTCTTGACTTGTGCTTTTTTATTTGGTAGGGATTTCTGTATAAATATTAATATTTATATTTACTTAAATCTTACAGAACCTATTGGATTCAATTATATATATATATATATATATATATATATATATATATATATAAGTATATATATATATATATATATATATATATATAAACTAACATAATAATAATAATAAAAATAATAATAATAATAATAATAATAATAATAAACAAAAAACACACACATTTAACTACGCCTAGGTTTAAAATAGGCCAAATCGCTAGATATCTACGCTTCCCACTAAAAAAGCACACACAAAGGAAGGGGTGAACCGAAGGCCAACTGGGCCTTTGTCCTGTAAGTGCCTGCCCATTGGCTGATTAGGAAGAGAACGGTGGAAACTAGGAATCTGATTGGCTAACTAAAAACTCAATAGAAGGTGCGTATGTAAAAGCGGGAGACCACCACAACTCTTTGCATAAGCCTGACGACTCCTAGCGTGGATGAAACAAGGAATATTCTCTGTAGCTTAATTGCCATATATATTTTCATAACTCACTATATATATATATATATAGAGAGAGAGAGAGAGAGAGAAAGAAAGAGAGAGAGAAAGAAAGAGAGAGAGAAAGAAGAGAAAAGGTAGATATAGATAGACAGTACATTATGAAAATATATATGGCAATTAGGCTACAGAGAATTCTCAACTTTTCATTCTTGTGAAGACTCGTCAGGCTAATGTAGGGAAACGATATTAACGCACAGTTTTGCATATACATGTTGCATTAAGTTTTCAAGTTAACGAATCAGATTATTTGTTGTTTTTCTTCCTCATTTTAACGGTCTTTTATCAGAATTGTAATTCACCTCTATCTCCGTTTCTTTTTGGAGATGAGACAGTCAGCCTTCATTGTGTATTAAAAGTTGACCTTGCTTTAGCCCTGGGTGTGCTTATATTTTGGTTTATATTTTATGCGTTATAGTAGTAAGTTTTTTTTTTTCATTAATTAATTGACAAATTATTATTATTATTATTATTATTATTATTATTATTAGTAGTAGTAGTAGTAGTAGTAGTTGTAGTAGTAGTATATACATATATCTGTGCATTTATTTTATTTCATTTAATTATTTTTATTTATTTACAAGTACGGTTTATTCTGTTTGTACAGGGTTTTTTTGGCTATATCGCTTTTGCGAATATGTGTGTGTGTGTATGTGTGTGTGTGTGTGTGTGTGTGTGTGTGTGTGTGTGTGTGTGTGGAGAGAGAGAGAGAGAGTTATGCAGATAAAAATATATACATATATATGTGTGTGTGGTATGTGTACATATTACGAGCGAGCACTATCGCGCACGTGCGCACGAGCGTGCGTTTGAAAGTGAGTGCTGCATTCTTTCAACCTTATTCTTGTCTGTTTGCATCGAATTCTCGCGTTTCTGCGCAGTTGGATTCCAGTTTCAATGTCACCCTCTTCTCGTGCGAATAATTGGCAAATATCACGAGATCTTTTGCTTCTTTGAGTCTACGCTTTGTGTTGAGGCAAAGATTGAAGAAAGGGGAGAAAAAAGAACAAGCCAAGATCCGTCGGCTTTCTTGTTCGTAAAACGAGTGGGTGTTGCATATATCGACAGTACGACCGTCCATTTATGCCTCTCGGCGCCAAGAAAAGACACGATTTGAGTTTTATTAATTACTAGCAGGCCTATCCAGCGTTGCCCAGGCTATATAAAAAGAAAATTGACTAGACTTCTAAATTATTTTTGTTTTATCTGTACATTAATAGGATAGCGTGTGTGTTATTTATTTTGTGTGTCACGCTTACATCCGAGTGACTGTCGTTTAATTGTTATGGACTTCCATTTCTTGTAATAAATAATTTTACCAAGAATTCTTCATAAGTTTTGGTTTCGGTTTCGATTATAGATGATGGCACTGGCATCATCTATTTTTTTAAATAAATTATTTTATCAAGAATTCTTCATAAGTTTTAGTTTCGCTTTTGATTATAGGAACTCAAATTACACACACACACACACACACACACACACACACACACACATATATATATATTTCAAAAGTTTTGGTTTCGGTTTCGATTATAGTTGATGGCACTGACGTCATCTATTTTTTCAAATAAATTATTTTATTAAGAATTCTTCATAAGTTTTAGTTTCAGTTTTGATTATAGGAACTCAAATTATACACACACACACACACACACACACACACACACACACACATATATATATATATATATATATATATATATATATATATATATATATATATATCAAAAGTTTTGGTTTCGGTTCCAGCTGATGCACCAAAGTCATATGGATATATATTTTTGAAATCACAACTTTATAATATATAAGAATCGATAGTAAATTGACTCTATAATAATATACACGAAATCTGCAAGAATTGAAATATCATATTTAAGTGCATTTACGACCGAGCTACGCCTGGCGTCTCTGCTAGCTTAGATAAATACTTTTGCAGTCACCACTTATCAAGGCCCGGAAGCCACTCAGGGATAAGTGTTATTGTAAGTACAGTACGTTAGTTTGGAGATTTAATAAAGTTTCTACTTAAGGGGGCGGTTCATCAGGAATTTGTTTACGTTGGACTTGAAGACATCCAGGTTGTAGTCAGGTGGGAAGCAGGCAGACAGAACAGAGTTCCACAGGCGTGCAGTTCTAAGAAAGAAGCTTTGTTCATGGAATCTACGTTTTGATGTAAGCATAGATAAAGAGTGGGGGAAGTTTTTGACAGTGGATTCAGCTAGACGGGTGTTTTTCGTAAAAGATTGGCGAGGGGTAGACCAGAGATTGGAGTTCAGACGATCACCTGCCATGGAAATATAGATAAAACAAAGATAGGCTTGCAACGTCTCTTCTGTGGGAGGGAGGTTGCAGGGAAGAAAAAAGGGCATCCCCCAATAAGCCACAAAGTCTGTTTTGTAGTTTTAACAAAAGAGCTACAATAATAGCAAGGCGTCTCCATTTACGCTGAACATCCTCAGAATGCCAACGTCAATATATTATTATATATGAAAGAGTCCGCTGTTATCTTAGGTCCCGCTAGTTTTGATTATTTTTACTTTGCAATAATTAATATCAGTTAAAATAGGTTAAAGTTTAGAAAAAAAAATTGTTAATGACCGTTTTCGTAAAAACAATAAAAAAAAGTCTAGTAATGTCGGCCTACTGCTACGAATTCTGTATAGGAGCATGTGAGCGAGAAAAAAGTTTTAAGTGGTTACGATTAAAATAAAATATCTGTAATTTGCCTAAGTAATATTCATACATTAATTTTTTTTTTTTTACTCACGTTCACCCCTAACAAGGCATATCGCCACTTGGATGCCAGGGGCTACAATTTGGGACCTAGGAAAGATTAACAAGATGTTGGTTTACATTACATTTAAATTTCTGCATATCAGTACAGTCAGGGAAACAGGCAGCAGGAAGGAAATTCCAAAGTCTAGCTGTTCGAGGGAAGAAACTATTAGAATAGAAAGTTTTCTGGCATTTAGGGACATCAACAGTGAAGGGGGGGGTAATTTTCTTACTAAGCGAGTTTATTGGGGAAATGTACGTCGAAGAGGACACAAGGGCAACGAATTCATCAGAGAAAATTCCATAAAAATATTTGTAAAACAGGCACAGAGATGTAACATTGTGGTGATGGAACAGGGGTTGGAGCTTAGTTGACAGTGTGGGATCTATTAGATCCCAAACTCTTTTTTGAACACTATCCGAAAGAGGGAGACATTAGTCGTAGATGCACTAGCTCAGATGTGTTCAACACAATGTCTCAACACTTAACAGGTTATGGGCCCAGTCATCGTCTTTTCTTTGACGGATCGTAATCTAACTTCGAATTGTGGCAGGTGTAATTTCTGAGGTATTTAAGGATACGAAAACTACACAAAGTTATACAATCTCCACCAGAGAATCCTAACGACCCTCGAGTTTCTTAAAAAGAACGCGACCGTTTTTACAGAACTGATTCAATGCTTAGACGATAGAAGCCTGTTTCTGATTATAAGAGATGCCTTGGATGATGGACGGAAAGCTTAATATGCATAAATACGGTTGTGTCGTAACACAATAGTAAAAGAAGAAAATCAAGTCAAGGTTGGTTTAACAAACGAACTGTATTAACACCACATGTACAAAGGCAGGAATACGGGTATAACTAACTAGCGCTCAGCTAGACAGTGAAGTACTGTCGTCCTTTCACACTGGTGTAGATATTACTGACACTATTTATATAGTGAGAACCGGGGTAATTTCCCTTATCCATAGAAAGGCCGGTATAACACATACATATATTCACACTAACAGACATTTGACAGTTATATAATTGATGTACGACAAATTACAGCACGACAGACTCTCCTAGCGTGATATTTAGGCATGTCCTCCAAGCAATCTGGGATTCATATGTAAAAACAAAAAGCAACCGATTTCAATTTAGACATGCTAAAATTTATTGCTAAAAAATAAGGCAATTTTTTCCAGATTGACGCGCTGATATTTTTGTGAATTAAAAATTTGTCTATATAATTACTTTTCCT
>NC_136518.1:2489189-2494189 GCF_053919585.1 Euprymna scolopes | reverse complement strand
TTTATTATTTTTTATTTTTATTTATTATTATTTTTATTATCATTATTATTATTATCTTTTATTATTATTCCAAAATATTAGTGTTTTTATTGTTTATTTATTATTATTTGTTGTTATTATTATTTTTTAATTTTATTTTCATTAATTTTATTATCATTATTTATTGTTATTATTTTATTATTATTATTTTTATTATTATTATTATTATTATTGTTATTATTATTATTTTATTATTAAATATTATTATTTATTGTTATTATTTTTATTATTATTATTATCATTTTATCATTTGCTTCTTTTCATCACACTCGTATCCTCTTCTTTCCTTCATTGTTTTTTTCATTGTATTTTTTTCACGATTTTTTCAAAATCTTTTCCTCTTCTTTATTTTCTTCTTCTTCGTTTTCTTCTTTTTTTTTAAAAAAAAAATCTTTTTATCCCTTTTTTCCTTCTTGTCCACTTTCTCCCTCTTCATTATCATCTTCTCCTTTTTATTCACCTTCTTCATCATCGTCATCCTCTTACTTATCTTCATCTTTATTTCTTCATCGTCGCCATCTCCTTCTTTATCATCTCTGTTTCTTTCATCATCATCATCATCATCATCATCACCATCATCATCATCATCATCATCATCATCTTCTTCTTCTTCTTCTTCTTCTTCTTCTTCTTCTTCTTCTTCTTCTTCTTTCCGATATTCCTCATAAAATGCTTCGGCAACTTTTACCATCAATCAAAGCTGATAAATGAAAGTGAAGCCAGAGTTGATGATCGGTCGCCATTTTTCTCGCCTGATGTATCGGCCGATGTGAACCAATCAAAACCTTGCCTTCTTTTCTTCATCAACCAACTAAATTTCATTTGATAGTTTGCGCCAACCAAACACACATCACGAGCAATTCCAACCTCCAAACTCAACAATATTAATAATCACTCACTAGAAATTCTCACAAAGGTCATCATAAGAGATTACTCATTGACAACAATCGGTGGTGTTCCCTGTAGTCTGAGTGAGAACAAGTTTTCCCAGATTTTCAGTAATCCTCACCTCTTTTTGATAACTTTTTCAAATAAATTTGCGTTATCGCAACTGTCACTTTCCATTTATTTCTCACTGACAATGACCATTGGACTTCATTGGAATTTGGGAGCCAAACAGCCTCCCAACGTCCCAGTCCACTCCGTACTAATCCAGTGGATGTCTGGTAAGTGCTTTCATGCCTTGGTCTTTCCATCCTCCTTGACCTTTCGAGATTTCTTTGGGGGGATGAGAGCGAGGAGTGGATTATGAGCAGCGTGAAAATAAGGGAGATGGGAAGAGATGAGAAGGTGAGGGATATGAGAGGGGATGGGAGATTGGAAATAGAGGGAGATTGGAAGGAGAGGGAGATTGGAAGGAGAGGGAGATAGGAAGGAGAGGGAGATTGGAAATAGAGGGAGATTGGAAGGAGAGGGAGATTGGAAGGAGAGGGAGATTGGAAGGAGAGGGAGATTGGAAATAGAGGGAGATTGGAAGGAGAGGGAGATTAGAAGGAGAGGGAGATTGGAAATAGAGGGAGATTGGAAGGAGAGGGAGATTGGAAGGAGAGGGAGATTGGAATGGGTGGTAATCGTCAGTCTACAACTTTGCAGTTTCAGTTTTCTTGATTTTATTTTTGTCTTATTTCTCTTGCATTTTCTATTTGCTCGGTTGGCGATTGTCATTCTTGTAGATTAAGTTCCGCGTTTGAAGCTTTTCTTTAAGATTTCAGCTGTTTTCGGCATTACTGCCTTTCCCATGATTCCGATTTTTCCTAGTCTTTTTCTTTTTTTTTTTTCAAGTTTATTGGAAATGTTCCTAATGCTCCCAAAATTATTAGTATTACTAGTATTAAGCCGATTCTCTTCAAGTTCCATATTCCTTGATTCCTTTTAGTTTTCTGGCAAGTTCCACATATTTGTTTCGTTCTTCGGTTCTTTGCTCTTCACCCTGTGGTTTGCTGGGATGACAAAATCTACAATTTGACAGATTCTGTTTTTCTTATTGATTATTATGACGTCCGTCTGACTTGGATGGGATTATCTGTTTGCATTTCTATTTCATAAAGTACTAGCATTTCAGCCCGGCGTTGCCCGGGTGTTTGGAGGTATATGTTGAGCAAAAAAAAAAAAAGAAGCGGTCAATTTTTTTAAATTCGACCCCTATTATGACTCCTTAACATTTATTGTTTTGGACGAAAATCAGGTTATTACGTTAGTTCCATGTCCAAGCAACCTATATCTAAAATTTCAAGAGTTTAGACGCAAAATTGTCGGAGGAATTTGGTAGAGTTCTCAAAGGTCAAATCGTTGAACTTTTACACCTTAACAGCCGAATTTCTGGCCGATAGCTGATCACATCGATTTTCCCAAATCTCAGTACCCTGTATATCAAATTTCGAGTCTGTAGACTAAAAATTGACAGAGTTATTGCGTTGGAAAATTTACACACACAGACACACGCGCAGACATGTTCACTTTTATATATATATATATATATATATATATATATATTTATATATATATATATATAGCATTTCAGCCCGGCGTTGCCCGGGTGTTTGGAGGTATATGCTGAGCAAAAAAAAAAAAAGTCAATTTTTTAAACTTTGACCCCTATTATGACCCCTTACCATTTATTGTTTTGGGATCAAATCAAGTTATTAAGTTAGATCCATGTCTAAGGAACCTATATCTAAAATTTCAAGTGTTTAGACCCAAAATTGTTGGAGGAGTTTGGTAGAGTTCTCAAATGTTTAACTGTTGAACTTGGATCCCTTAACAGCCAAATTACTGGCCGAAAACAGATCACATCGATTTTCCCAAATCTCAGTACACTGTATATCAAATTTCGAGTCTGTAGACTAAAAATTGACAGAGTTATTGCGTAGGAAAATGTACACACACACAGAGACACGTTCACTTTTATAGATATATTAGCATTTTAGCCCGGCGTTGCCCGGATATTTGGAGGTGTATGTTGAACAAAAAGAAAAAAGCGGTCAATTTTTTTTTTAACTTTGACCCCTATTATGACACCTTACCATTTATTGTTTTGGGATCAAATCGAGTTATTAAGTAAGATCCATGTCCAAGGATCCTTTATTTAAAATTTCAAGTATTTAGACCCAAAATTGTTGGAGGAGTTTGGTAGAGTTCTCAAAGGTCAAATCGTTGAACTTTGACCCCTTAACAGCCAAATTTCTGACCGAGAACAGATCACATAGATTTTTTCCAAATCTCAGTACCCTGTATATCAAATTTCAAGTCTGTAGACTAAAAATTGACAGAGTTATTCCGTAGGGAAATGTACACACACACACACACACACACACACACACACACACACACACACACACACACACACGTTCACTTTTTAGATAAATAGATAGATAGATAGATAGATTGTTTCATCTGTTTGTTCACAAAGTCTATATTTACCATTTTATTGTGTTCTGTCTATTTTAGCTTTGATGTAGTTTGTTCTAATCGCGTTGTTTTGTGCAGCTGCAAGTAGAGATTTTGTTTCTCTGTTCATGTGTCCTTTCCTTAGCCACGTCCCCGGTTTTACGTGATTCTCTTCTTTTGTCATTCTCATGAATCGTCCATGTAGTGCTTTCTCTTCCCATTTTTCTTTTCTTGTCATTTTGTTTATGGTTTCATCATATCTTGTATTGTTTTTCCTGATGGTGTCTCTAGCTGCAGCGATCAGTCTTTCTGTGTTTTGGCTCATGTCTTTTTCCAAGTGTTTTTTGTGCTTCCTATGCAGTCTTCTATATTTATTAGTCCTTTTCCCCCTGCGTTCCTTTTCACATAGAGTTGATCGGTATCGGCTTTTGGATGTAATGCATTATCCATCGTCATTAGTTTCCTAGTCCTCTTATCAAGATGCCTAAGTTCCTCTTTAGTCCAACCTATGAATGGCCCACAATACTTTATCAGCGATACTGCCCAGGTGTTTATTCCTTTAATTAGATTTACTGTCTATAATTTTGTTTCTAAGAGTTTTCTTGTTCTTCTCAAGTAATCTTTTCCAATCCTCTGTTTCATTTCTGTAAATTTTATTATTATTATTATTATTATTATTATTATTATTATTATTGGCTCACAAGGAGCTTTCACATGGGTCATAAAGGATGTCTTCTTGAGAACAACCTGTGGTGTTCCCTGGAAGCTGAGTGACAACAAGTCTCCCTAGATTTCTAGTATGCTCCGCCACTTTCGATATCATTTGCAAATGAATTTTCATTATCGCAACAGCTGCTTACCATTGATTTATCGTTGGCAGCGGTCATTGGTCTCCACTGGAGTTTGAATAGCAATAAGCCTCCCCAAGGAACCAGTTCTCCAGGCCTTTATCCAGCAGAGGTCTGGTCAGCGCTCTGTCCTCAGTTTTTCCATCCTCCTTGAGCCTTCTTCACTATTTGGCATCATTCTTTTGGGGGGGGGCGGTGATTGGGTAATGGGAATGGGGATGGAGAACTTATAGATGTGCAGCTTAAATTTTCTTGGTTCCATGCAACGTTTCGTGTTTTGTCTCTGCAGTAACTCGTCTGGCTCGCACATGTGGCTCGTGTATTAATCTCCGCATTCAAGAGTTTTCCTTAATATTTCAGCTGTTTTCATTTTTGTTATTTGTTGTATCTTTCCAGTCATTCCCCTGATTCCAATTTCTCCCATTCTCTTCTCTTCTCAAAATTATTTAGAATTGTTCCTAGTGCTCCTACTATTATAGGTACTATCTTGAGTTTTTTCATCTTCTATATCTCTTTCAGCTCTCTTGCTAGCTCTGTGTATTTGCTTCGTTTTTTCCTTTCTGTGGTCAACTGGGACAGCAAAGTCTTCGATTTGCATTACTATTATTATTATTATTATTATTATTATTATTATTATCATTATTATTATTATTATTGGTTCACAAGGCGCTTTCACACAGGTTATCAAAGATCTCTCCTTGAAAACAGCCTGTGGTGTTCCCTGGA
>NC_136518.1:2469189-2484189 GCF_053919585.1 Euprymna scolopes | reverse complement strand
ATCTGAAATAACAGCAAAGAAGAATTGATTGTAATATACAATATATATATATATATATATATATATATATATATATATATATATATATATATATCTTTTTTCCGTGGAAATACGATTTTTCAATTATATTTCACCTTTTATCTATACAAATCCTTAACCCTTGATGCTCAATGTACTTACAGAGCATATAACAAATAAATGACAAAAATCCTATATTCCAATTTTCATGACGTTGACCATCTTACAATTTATTCCTTTAATTTTTTTTTTTTTTTTTACACGGTGGTCACCACTTATCAAGGCCCGGAAGCCACTCAGGGATGAGGGTTATTGCAAGTACAGTACGTTAGTGTGGAGATTTGATGAAGTGTTTACTTAAGGGGGCGGTTTATTAGGAATTTGTTAACGTTGGACTTGAAGACATCCAAGTTGTAGTCCGGTGGGAAGCAGCCAGACGGAACAGAGTTCCACAGGCGTGAAGTTCTAAGAAAGAAGCTTTGTTCATGGAATCCACGTTTTGATTTAGGCACAGATAAAGAGTGGGGGAAATTTTTTCCAGTGGATTCAGCTAGACAGGTGTTTTTCGTGAAAGATTGGCGAGGGGGGACCAGAGATCCTTTAATTACGTTGACATTCACAATTCTTGACAGCAACCGTTTCGTAGCAAACTCATTCATTTAATTATTATAGCAATCAATGAATCTATTCTGCCCTCAACTCCTCAAGAGCCCACTACATAATTCAGGTCATTACCTTTTCAACGAGCCGTCATTTGTTAAATTCTGAAATTCTGATCAATATATATATATATATATATATATATATATATATATTTATATATATATGGATATATTTATACTGGAAGCCAAATTGAATATTGAAATGCTCATATCTTTGGTTCTATGAGATGAAGCTACATAAAAAATTTCCAGGCTTTTTGAAGATTATAATACTATTTTACGGTTAAAATTTTATGGCAATTTGTAAAATATAACCTTTATTTTCATACATATAAAATATGTCCAAATTTGCCTACATTTGTATATATAGTGTCCTGGAAGGCAGCTTCAGTTTTGATGCTTCGGTTGTTTTTCTTGTGGCCTTGCCAGGCCACTAATATACAGAGATAGAGAGAGAGGTGGGGGGAAGGTGGAGAGGAGACATTTTTACTCAATCTATTTCCATTCAAATGTCACAAATAACATTTGAATGTTAAGCAAATCTAAAAAAAAAAACAACAAAGAATAAACGTGATTAACAACAACAACAACAACAACAACAACAACAAAAAACAAAAAAAACAAACAAACAAAAAAAAAAACTGATTTTATTTATAAAATTGTCTTGCGAGCAAAAACCGGAATTGATTGATGTTCAGTTCGAATCAAATCGAAGGTTTTAATTGATTTTCCGATTCGTTTTCATTTTTTTTCCCCCTCTTTCTTCTTTTGTGTCAGTCAACTCACGGTCACAATGACCTTTCTCGAGAACGGGTGGTATCGTTGCGAAATGCCATAACAGAACTATCTAAACACCAGGAGGTATCCAAAAATGAACTCTGAATCAAATAATGTACTTTTTTTTTTTTTTTTGTCTAGCTACACTGATCAGTCGTGATATAGAAACAGAAAAGAACTTCAACTCGCTTTTTATTTTAAACAACGACATTTATTTCCTCTTTTTTTACGACATTCTCGAACACCCACCCACTAACGTGATCTCGAATGTACTCCACGTCTCTAATGTGATCGTTCTCTTTCTCATTTTTATAGTCTTTTTTCTTTATCGTCGACATTATTTTGCATACATGTGTATACGCGTATCCGTGCTATGTTACAGATGAAACAGCAATATGTTGGTGCATTATAAAGGTACGAATGATGGTCTTCTGGGGGTTAAGGGTTCAATCTTTACTACAAAATAAAATAAGTAAAATAACATAATAACAGGTAAGCGAATATGTAGCGTAGGGTGATGAAGGTGATTGCTTGCACATTTGCAGGTCACCCTTGGTTACGGTGTTGTATCAGTTACTCTTTCTGATATTCCGGAGGGTTGACATAGAAGGAGATAGGTGGGGTTCCTCGGCCTTGTTGAAGGTAACGGGGGCAGGCTATGCCTCTGTATGCAATAGCAGCTTCCGTTCAAAATTCTGTGCAGATTCTCAAGTTTGGCAAGATACAAATGAAGAAGGTCGGAGATTACATCGGCCAAAATATTGTCCGAATAACACTCAAGATAAGAACAGTTGTCCTAATAGTCCAAATTATCAATCCTCATTCCAAAAATTCAGAAGGATATTGTCCCATTTGAAAAAGAGTTCAAACATATTTAATCTGAAAAGGAAACACTTGATAAGTGGATAGTCCTTAATCTGCGGAATCTTGAAGAAATACTTTCCTTCTCATCAGAGGGTAGGAATTAGCAAAATGCGGGATCGGATTTTGCTTGCAAAAGTATTTGATGAAACAACAAGTAAGTCAAAGATCTTACTTGATAACAAAAAGTGAAGCAAAGGGAATATGGTGAAGAAAAAGGTGATTTCACGTGAATGGATAGTCTGGTGAAAGGTAAATTATCCAATGACGGTAAAATCCAAAAATGTACATCCAAGAAAGTTAATTAATTATGATTATAAGCTCTATCTCCTGTTTGGTTTTATCGAGCTTTTACATCTGGCTGGGATAACTTTATAAATATTAATTCTTTAATATTTATAATATACTTTAATTTTACCATCTTGGATCATTTTGGTAAATTTAATTGTAATTTTTATTTTATTTTTATTTAATATATATATATACTAGCACTTTCCTACATTGCATACTATTAAATAATAACGCGAGTTTCATTGGATTTACATGTAAATCCAATGAAACATATAAATCCAATGAAACATATAATGAATATATATATATATATATATATATATATATATATATATATATATATATATATATATATATAAATTGGTTGTATCGATTGGTTTCCTAGATGTAAATCCAATGAAACATATAATGTATATATATATATATATATATATATATATATATATATATATAAAAGTGAACGTGTCTGTGTGTCTGTGTGTCTGTCTGTCTGTGTACATTTCCCTACGCAATAACTCTGTCAATTTTTAGTCTATAGACTCGAAATTTGAAATACCGGGTACTGAGATTTGGAAAAAATCGATGTGACGAGTGTCAGCCAGAAATTTGGCTGTTAAGGGGTCAAATTTCAACGATTTGACCTTTAAGAACTCTACCAAACTGCTCCGACAATTTTGGATCTAGACACTTGAAATTTTAGATATAGGTTTCTTGAACCTGGATCTAACTTAATAAAGTGATTTGAGCCCGAAACTATAAATTTTAAGGGGTCATAATAGGGGTCAAAGTTTTAAAAAATTAACCGTTTTTTTTGTTTTTTTGCTTTTTTTGCACAGCATACACCTCCAAACACCCGAGCAAATATATTAAGTAATGTGATTAATAATTTAAAATTTAAAAATCAAATTATAATTAAATTAAAAATCCGTTTCATAAGAAGGAACAACAACAACAAAATTAATCCTTCTTATGAAACGGATTTTTAATTTAATTATAATTTGATTTTTAAATTTTAAATTATCAATCACATTACTTAATATTGAATTAGCTCTAGGACATTTAACTATCGAGCTTATTATATATCTAAATTACAACGAGCACTTTCTATTTCCTGTATTTTAATTAAACTAGTAATTTCACTGTTACATTAAAATACACTCAGCTCTTTAGACTATTGTTCTAATCTCCTTTAAATTATATATATATATATATATATATATATACATATATATACATATATATATATATATATATATATATATATATATAAATCGGTTGTATCAATTGGTTTCCTAGATCTAAATCCAATGAAACTCGCGTGATTATTAAATAGTGCTCAATGTAGAAAAGAGCTAGTATATAGTCCCCTCCCTCCTCACCACACCTTCGAAAAAACCCTACTGCCCATATTCACGAAGCTTACAGCCCAATTTTCCCCGAACTGTAGATTGCACCACAATATTTTATAAACCGATGTGGTCTTGACACCCGTTTCAATATCAATTCTCTTTTGGCCTGATGAAGTGTTGTTCCTGAATTGGGACTCCACTGAAACATGTATGCACATATGTAACAAATAATGTTTGTATAATAAACAGACTATATATATATATACATATATATATATATATATATATATATATATATATATATATATATATATATATATATATATATATAGTTTATTACATTTTATCCCCAAACAAGGCATATTGCCACATTGTTGTAGGGGGCTACTATCAGGGACATGGGCATCAGGGGTACTGTGTAGGGAGTTTGACAGCAAGATGTCGGTTCACGTCGCACTTGAACTTCTGCATGTCAGTACAGTTGGGGAAGCAGGGACCCGGCTGCGAATTCCAAAGTTTAGCTGTCCTTGGGAAGAAACTACTGGAGTAGAAGGCTCTCTTACATCTAGGAATCTCTACAGTGAAGGGGTGGGACTTAGCTGCTTGTCGGGTTTGTCGGGGGTATTTACGTCGAGGGGGCACAAGTGCTTGCAGTTCGTCAGAGCATTCACCGTTAAAGTACTTGTAGAAAAGGCAGAGGGATGCAACATTTCGTTGATGGGACAGAGGCTGAAGTTTAGATGACAGTTCAGGACCTATCAGATTGGCGACTCTCTTTTGAACCTTGTCTAGGAGTGAGAGACAAATGGCAGATGCACCAGCCCAAATATGACAACAATACTACATACATGGGCGAATGGTGGCCTTATAGAGGTATTGGATACTTTCGGGCATTAGTATCTTTCTAGCACGGGAGAGAGAACCTACCTTCTTCACAGCGGTCCTGGTGATACTCTCGATGTAATTGTTCCAACTCATGTTTCCTGAGAGCGTTAGGCTGAGGAGTTTAGAGGATGTACTTTCAGATAAAGAATCATTGGCCATTACTATTGGTGGTAGAGAAGGTTTCTTGTAGTTATTGAAGGAAACAAGTTTAGTCTTGGCAGCATTGAATGTGACCATCCATTTATGTCCCCATTCCACTACAGATTGGAGGTCATCCTTTAGTGCTTCTGCCATTTCTTTAGATATATGTTCATTTGTTTTCTTGTCGTGTCTGTTATAGAGTTTGGTGTCGTCAGCATATATACCCATCTCACAGGCAATTTTGTCAGTGAGGTCATTTCTGAATATTAGGAATAACAGAGGTCCCAGGATAGACCCCTGAGGCACTCCTGCATTTATATCATATTGTTTAGATGTACGACTATCAAGGACAACCTGGATTTGTCTCTTATCTAAGAAGGATTTAATTATGTCATGTATTCTTCCAGTGATACCATATGATCTGATTTTCCTGAGAAGACCTTCATGCCATACCCTGTCAAAAGCCTTAGATATATCTAGAGCTACCGCTCTACCCTACCGATTTGTCCAGTGACTGATATATACATTCTGAGATTACAGTTAGGATGTCTGCTGTAGAACGGGTTTGTCTAAATCCATATTGTTGGTCAGTCAGAAGTTTAGTATATGTAAGGTGATGGATTAGAGCTTGGTTAATTATTGTCTCAAATATTTTGGCGAAAAGTGGAAGGAGGCTTATGGGGCGATAATTTGATGGGTCAGTTCTTTTGCCAGAATTCTTGAAAACTGGTACTACAGAAGCAGTTTTTCAGCAGGCAGGAAAGCAAGATTCATTAAATCGCGGGTCCCTAATTTCTGTGCTTCAATGAGTTTTTTGTGATCTCAGTAAATTCTCTCTTAGCTGCCGTTATTTCTTTCTTACAGTTATTTCTGGCTTCTATATACTTCTGCCTGTTTGAACTGGACTTATGTCGGTTAAATCTGTATGCATGTTGCCTTTGTGCAATGGCAGCTGCACAAGTAGAAGTAAACCATTGCAGAGAGTGGGGCTTGCTATAAAATTTCTGTGTGGGAACATGTGTTTCAATTGCAGTTTTGAACCATTCAGTGGTCTCATTTGCGCACTGTTCAGCAGGAAGAGAAAAAATATTTTGCCATTGAGCGTCCCTGATAAGATCCCTGATGGCTTCCCAGTCAGCCTTTTTATAATATCTCGTTGTTTTGAGCACTGGCTCTTCAGTTTTGGCTCTAAAGTTTAGAGCTATTTCAACTATTACCACTGCATGATCGGCGTTCCCAAGTGGACTGTGGACATTAGTTACACAGTCATCGGGAACTGTGGTCAGAAACAGATCTAGAAGTGATGCGTGTTGTTCTTGCTGGTCTGGGAAACGGGTTGGAAACGTAACCGTCTGTGATAGGGAATGAGATATAGAGAAGTTATGTGTTGTGGTACCAGCTGCGTCTGTGTAAGTAGAAAATCCAAGCCAGTTGCTGTGGTGGACATTAAAGTCACCAAATACATGCACTTGTGCACTGGTGTCGAGGGAAAGTGCTGTATCTATGCTGTCCGATACGTTGTTAATTAGGGTACAGTCCTGGATCGAGGGAGAGCGGTAGAGAAAATAAAAGTAAGTAATGTTTTGTTGCATGTTAAGTCTAAAGCACATAAAGGCTTGATCGTCCGATTCTAGTTTAGTTTCTCTGGTCAAGGAGAGGGTGTTCCGAATATAGACTTCAAGCCCGTGCATATGTCTGTCAGAGTCCTTACGGCAGAGTAGGAGATATCCAGGCATGTTAAAGTAGTTTTATGAATATATATATATATATATATATATATATATATATATATATATACTAGCAGGGAGAACGACGTTACCCGGGATTGAATGATTATCAACAAATATTTCACACTCCTATATATCATTGTCATCGAAATCCATAAAATCGCCCAGGAGGAAGCTTCACATGGCCCCATGCAGTAACTAAGTCCAAAATATATGGCATATGTCGGAAAGCCTTCTACTGAGTATCTTCCCTCGGGCTACTAGACTTGGAATTCCCTTCCTGTTTCCTGCTTCTCTGGCAGTTCTAGCATGCAGAACCTTCAAGTGTAATATGAACAGCAGACATCTCGTTCATCTGCTTACGTAGTCCCCTGTAGACATCATCCCACATTTGGACGAGTAAAACAAAAGTGAAAAATTAATGTCCCAGTTTCCAGTGGCTAGGGATCTTTATCCTGACCCCACCCCCAAAAAATCAACAGAGATTAGACCATTCCCATAATGATCCCGCCTCTGTTGATTTTGCAGTGGGAGTTTAGTTCTGTGCAGTTCTAGGAATCACCTTTCCCAGGCCTTGCCTTCTCTCTTTGAGAAAGGGTTAATTTATTGCTAATCGCCTGAGGCGCCCTCACCGTGGAATGTCGACGGAGCTGCCCACGCACTTCTTGCAGGTCACTGACTTCTCAATCTCACTTTCCGACCCTGGTGTCTAAGTTCTTGCAGTGGGAGACGATTATTTAGCTTAAATTCCCAGTTCCTTTCTGGCAAAAATACAGTGCTTATTTGTTTTCTTTCTTCGGCAGGTTTTACGGGCTAACATTTGCGTGACGGGACGAATATATATTTCTTGATACATAAATACACATTGGACTTTATTATAAAGTGAAATGCACGTAAAATCTTAGATGTTAAATAAAAAAAAAATCAATACTCTAAGCTTTTGAGCCTACCGTTTTGAAAAGTTGAACTCTAGAATGTTCCATCTTTCCCCGGGGGCAGTTGTAGGTGGGCTATGGATGGGGTGGGTTTGATGATTCGAGGGTGGCGATGGTATCTTCGAGGTAACTTCGCGGTAGATAAGAAAATGTCAAGCACCGAGAATGAAGAATCGGGTCTTTTAAAATTCAAAGATGTCAGAGATAGGCACGTACCCGGAAAATGGCGGAGAGAGAAGGAGGGTAGGAGGGGAGAATATGAAAAGAGAGAGGGGGCCTGGCAGGTAAGAAGAGGGAGAGAGGTGGTAGGGAAGAAGAGAGAGGAGAGAGAGAGAAAGAGGGAGGGAGAGAAGGTAAGAAAGAAGAGAGAGAGAGAGGAGTGGCGTGGAAGAAGAGGGAGAGAGGTGGCAGGGAAGAGAAGAGACAGAAAAGAGAGAGGGAGGGGTGGCAGAGAAGAAGAGAGAGAAAGAGGCAGGGAGGGTACGAAAGTAGAGAGGGAGGGGGTAGCAAGGAAGAAGAGGAAGAAAATGGCAGGAAAGAAGAAAGAGAGAAAGAGGGAAAGAGGGAAGGTACGAAAGGAGAGAGGGAGGGGTGGCGTGGAAGAAGAGGAAGAAGGTGGTAGGGAAGAAGAGAGAGAAAGAGGCAGGAAGGGTACGAAAGGTGAGAGGGTGGGGGTAGGAAGGAAGAAGAGAGAAAGAGAGAGAGAGAGAGAGAGAGAGAGAGAGAGAGGGGGAGGAGTGACTGATGAAAATTGGAAAATTTACGTTCTAGATTCATGATAAGATTGTGTTTTATCGAAAAACGAACGGGAAAAAAACGCTTCGAAAAAATGTCATAAATACATCTATTTCTATAAACGTCACAGAGGAGTGTAATCAGTTTCATCCGCGTGTAATGTATGTCCATATCTGTCAAATATAGAATACTAGCATTTCAACCCGGCGTTGCTCGGGTGTTTGGCAAAAAAAAAAAAAACGCGATCAATTTTCTTTTAAATTTGACCCCTATTATGACCCCTTAACATTTATTCTTTTGGGCTCAAATTAAGTTATTAAGTTAGATCCATGTCCAAGGAACCTATATCTTAAATTTCAAGTGTTTAGACCCAAAATTGTCGGAGGAATTTGGTAGAGTTCTCAAAGGTCAAATCGTTGAACTTTGACCCCTTAACAGACAAATTTCTAACCGAAAACCGATCACATCGATTTTCCAAAATCTCAGTACCCAGTATATCAAATTTTGAGTCTGTAGACTTAAAATTGACAGAGTTATTGCATAGGGAAACGTACACAGACACACAGCCAGACAGACAGCCAGACAGACACACACAGACACGTTCACGGTTATAGATATATAGATAGACAAGCAGGCCACTCAGCGTTACCCGGTCGTAAAATACGTATTAATATATTTTAATTAATGCAGAATTTTTATTCATTATAAACAGAAATATCGCAGGTATTATACGTAACGTTAAATTCTTAAAAAAAAAAAAAATGAAGTACAAACCAATAAACAGAAAGAAACTGAAACATGCTTTTTCTAAACAGTTAACTTCTTGCAAGTAAAAAAAAAAAATATTCGAGCTGAGATCGAAACCAAAACCTAAAGACAGTGAGTCAAGTACAATAACCATTAGACCAGCTTGCCACGGTATTTAAAAAGTGTTTTCAAACCTACTTATCCTACACATAAGTGATCTGTCATGTGAACGATTCACGCATGCGCATTCGTGAAACAATTGAAAACAGATAAAAATCCGATGATCCAACGTACCAATTTTTAAACTTTGACCTTGAAAACCGATGAAAAAAATACCCACATATATCAATACCCTATGTATATATACTATATAGACCCCCTAAACTTCATACACCATATTACGAGGCTTGCACAAGGATTAATTGCGAATACCATATAAAATGCATTAGAAAGCCATTAAACACTTAAAATTTATAGAATTCGTTTGTTATGTAATAGGTTGAACACAAGAAAGTGTCGACCTATCTATTTAGTTATCTATGTCTATATCTATCCATCTCGGTCTATCTATCTATGTAACTGGAGAGATGAATATGAAGAATGTGGAAAGACTGTCAAAATATGGCAAAGCATGCAGACAGGTTTACCGGAAGAGCTGGTCAGCTGATCGGATCTACGTGTGAGTCACGTGATCAGGTTAGCTGGAGATCATTGTGAGTTGGAACTTGGACGTTGAGCAGAGCGGCCGGTTTAACAGGTCGTCCCCCACTCCCGCTTCACTGGGGAGTGAGCTGACGTGTGTGAAAGTAGAAACCTAGAAGTAACCTCGCAAGCAAAGATATTCACCTTCCATTCTTCTGCGATCGACACATGGAAAGTGGATAAAAACTATATAAAACCAATCATCGTCTTGTGTTTCGTCCAAACAGGTTCCAGCGTCCCCTCCAAGAACCAGATGAATTCCAGGTGGACTTCAATAAAAAACAAAAAACAACAACAACAACAACAATAACAACCGTAACCCCATGGTTTTCCACCACGGCAAACAAATGCACACATTAAATCACTTTTGAATAAGCTACAAACTATTCCTACCATGCAGTCTATTTTTAACTTTTCACTCATTAACGCAATCAAGTAACCATTTAATCTTGCAGCCATTCTCAGCCGTCCACGAAAACACACACACGACACACAACAACACGGTAATTAAAAATGTAATAAACTGCGATGCCTTATATGTACACATATAATAAACACCACACCCCTGTTAAACATACCAGAAACCAATATTCAGCTCCAAACGCCGCGTCTGACATGGGAGAGTTCCCACGTAAAATATTATATATATATATATATATATATATATATATATATATATATATATATATAAACAAATATAAACAAAGGGCAGGTAACTCCCTCAAACGCTTATATACTACAGCATCGCTAATAAAAAATAAATAAATAAATAAATATATATATATGTATATATATAAAATAAAATAAAATTACAATTAAATTTACCAAAATGACCCAAGATGGTAAAATTAAAGTATATTATGAATATTAAAGAATTAATATTTATAAAGTTATCTCAGCCAGATGTAAAAGCTCGATAAAACCAAATAGGAAATAGAGCTTATAATACGAGCAAACAGTTAATGAAACGTGTTAAAAAACACTTTGAAATGAGTTAAAAACATATTTAATCTGAAAAGGAAACACTAGATAAATAGATAGTCCTTAATCCGCGGAGTTTCGAAGAAATACTTTCCTTCTCCACAGAGGGTAAGATTTTGCATGCAAAAGTATTTGATGAAACAACAAGTAAGTCAAAGATCTTGAAAACAAAAAAAGTGAAGCAGAGAGAATATGGTGAAGAAGAAGGTGATTACACATGAATATTTTTAACTCATTTCAAAGTGTTTTTTAACATGTTTTATTAACTGTTTGCTCATATATATATATATATATATATATATATATATATATATATATATATATATATATATATATATACGAGCAATATATATATATATATATATATATATATATATATATATATATATATATATATATATATATATATATATATGGTAGCAGGAAGATCCGACATTGTCCGGGATTGAATGATGATCAACGAAATTTCACACTCCTATATTTTTATTGTCATCGAAATCCGTGAAATCGTCCGGGAGGAAGCTTCACATACCCCCATGCAGTAACTTAGTCCAAAATATGTTATTCTACATTGCACTCTAGAAAACCTACTGTTTCTTTTATAAAATTATTTTATACTAGCGGGGGTACTCGGCGTTGCCCGAGTGTTTGTTTCCGAGACGGGGGGGGGAGTTTTAAAAAATGTTATGGTAGGTAAGTAGGAAGGATCAAACCCGGAGTCATGAGTAAAAGTAGGAAAATAAAGTCTGAAAAAAAAAAAAAACATCTGCAACGTTAACAGTTCGGCCACCAAGAAAAGTCCATTCCAGTTGTTTAGGAAAAAAAAAAAAAAAAAACGACTACGGTAGGTCGGCGCGAACGTGAAAATATAATGTGAATTGTCCAGCACGCTAACCACTACGCCACAGAGCACTGCAGCTTAGTTTAGTGATTTTAAATAACTTCACATGAAAGAACTACGAAGCCAAACCGGTGTTCTCTTCTCAACTGTTCCTTGTGAACGATCCCCAAACGGTGTTAAGTGGTGGCAGGGGGAGGAGGAATTTATTAGAGAGAAAATATTTTACCACTTCCATTGATCTTAACCGATTTTGGCCGTGACTTCTCAGCAGAAAAAGTATAGAAATCTAAGATTATCGAGGAATTTGAGAAATAATAAGCCTATAACACACCTCAGATATTGTTCTGCCGTTTGTGCATATTATATTTGCATGAAATATCTTGATTTTTAATCCTATTAAGGTCAAAATCAGACGAGAAAAAATGAGTTCATTTTATTTATATAGAGAAGATAAACTTCTTTCCAGTTAACAAAAAAAACAAAAACATGAAATTTACGTGCGGGGTTTGACCCTACAGACCACGTCATGCAAGAAAAAAATAAATAAAAATAAAAATAAATAAATAAATAAATAAATAAAATAAATAAATAAAAAGGAAAAAATACGTAGTTTCAAGTCTTATAAATCTTTTTGCATTTCATGAAAGAAAAAAAAAAGGAAATTTACGTGCGGAGTTTGAATCTACAAACAATGTCATGCAAAAAAAAAAAAAAAAAAAAAAAAAAAACGCTATCAATTTACACGCTGTATAATTTTCCCAGCCCGTTGTTCTATCATTGTCGCTAAGCGACGCCATATAAAAATGGCTTTACCGATTATAGATAAATTAAAATGACGGTTTAGATTACGTGTAATTATCGGTTGTATTTAGAAACAAAACTTAATTAAGGTCACTCCCAAACTTATACACTAAAGTTCTGTAAATTTGAAAGAAAATCTGTTCAGCCGTTTCGGAGTCTATAAGGAACGAACTCACACACACACACACACACACACACACACACACACACAAAGTTGCATTGTATAGATACATACTTAATAGAAAGTCGAGCAATATATATATATATATATATATATATATATATATATATATATATATATATATATATATATATATATATAATCTTTTAACTTTCTTGAAGTTTTACATTTGGATTTTACCGTCACTGGATTTTTTTATCTTCCACCAAACTATCCATTCATGTGTAATCACCTTTTTCTTCACCATATTCCCTCTGCTTCACTTTTTTTGTTTTCAAGTAAGATCTTTGATTTACTTGTTGTTTCATCAAATACTTTTGCATGCAAAATCCGATCCTGCATTTTGCTAATTCCTACCCTCTGATGAGAAGGAAATTATTTCTTCGAAACCTCGCGGATTAAGGACTATCTATTTATCTAGTGTTTCCTTTTCAGATTAAATATGTTTTTAACTCATTTCAAAGTGTTTTTTAACATATTTTATTAATTGTTTGCTCATATTATAAGCTCTATTTCCTATTTGGTTTTATCGTGCTTTTACATCTGGCTGAGATAATCTTATAAATATTAATTCTGTAATATTTATAACATACTTTAATTTTACCATCTTGGGTCATTTTGGTAAATTTAATTGTAATTTTTATTTTATTATATATTCATATATATATATATATATATATATATATATATATATATATGTGTGTGTGTGTGTGTGTGTGTGTGCGTATTCCTGTCTGTTTGTTTGTTTATTTATTACACAATTTGATTAAAAGGTCCATTACTTTAATGCTTCATTCATTCCTATATATAGTGTATGATTCTTGTAAAATAGACGATTGAAAGATGGCGTCATTTGCACATTACATTAAGGAAAATTGATTTATTAAATAACGGTGTGTAAGTGATTGTTTATAGTGAGAGGATTGTTTAAGTGTTCTTATTATTTAAATTTGATTTATATTGATAACATATTTAATTTAATTTATTTTTACCTGCATCGATTTTTTATAAATCGATTTCAGTTATTTGACTTTTGAGTTATTTCCCCTGGACGCTAACCTTTTTTTTCAGTTTTTTTTTCTTTTTCGGCGGATAACCAAACTAAAAAATAATTCACACAAACTTTCAAGCATTATTTTTGGAATCAGTTTAAATAAAATAATTTCCCTGATTTCGCAATTAACGTTGTGATCCAGTGGATTTTTATTTTAAAATAAACAAAAAATCCAATTCAACTACGATTCTTTATTTAAAACAAATACAAAAAAAACAACTTTCATTTACGTTTTCTTACCAGTGTTTTCTTCTAATTATTTTGACATCGTAATTATTGTTTTTTCTTTTAATAAAACTCATCATTTTTATCGCATAAAAACGTGTATTTCGGTTAACACAAATTCTATTTTGGTATTTTTGAAACTGAATTATTAACAGTTTGTTTTCATTGCAACAGACCATATAACAAATCTTTCTAGACTGAGGTAGCATAAAAGAAATTCGCTTAAACTGGAATATAGTCATAAAAAGGTGCTCAACATCCGGAGAATAGCTTCTCTTCGTATCCCTTCTGCCGAAATATCTGATGGAGAGTTTGCCACGTACTTCTTTTTTCGTGTGTGTGGGGGGGGGGAAGGCGGTTACGTTTTCGTGTTTTCATTCACTCTTTTATTTTTGACATTTTTGTTAACGATGGATTTGACATATAATAATGAAAAACTGGTCAATATTCTTAGTATAGCAGGTGTGGCCAAACCGAACTTCATGTTGACCCTGGCAACGCTGGGTATCAATGCTAGTATATATATATATATATATATATATATATATATATAATTAGTTTTTTTGGAAAAAGAATTCCAGCAGAGTGCTCAATTAAAAGGAAAATCCAAATTTTAAGAGCGTACTTATATTTTGTGTACAGAAAGTTGTTAGTTGAGACAGGTCATTGGTACCGTCGGTTTCAAGCCCGATAATAAGGCCCGTTTAAGGTATCCTTATCGAGCTCTCTTCAGCCAATATTCGTGACGAATATTGGCTGAAGAGAGCTCGATAAGGATACCTTAAACGGGCCTTATTATCGGGCTTGAAACCGACGGTACCAATGACCTGTCTCAACTAACAACTTTCTGTACACAAAATATATATATATATATATATATATATATATGTATGTATATGTATGTATATATATATATATATATATATATACTTGTAAATTATGAATCAGTTTCAAAAGGATAAACAAACAAATAAAATTGGGTATATAAACAATAATTGGCAATGAATTTTTTTTAACCCTAGTCTCCTCATCAGCACAAAAAAGCAGGAAGTGGTGGGGGGGGCGGAGTTTAAGACACCAAATTAAG
>NC_136518.1:2456689-2461689 GCF_053919585.1 Euprymna scolopes | reverse complement strand
GCCTAATTTAGCACAAAGAATCTTAGCATCTAATAACAAAAAAATTAAATCAGCCCAAAAAATCCCTTTCCCAATCCAACCAAAAAGAAACTGCAGTTGTATTAACAAACATCTTTGCCCACTCAATAATGATTGCATCCATAAAGATGTAATATATTCATGCACAATTACAGAGCTCTCCCACACAATTCTCCCATAATAGACAATAACATTTTGCCACCCAATTATCCTTCCTCCGCCCCTCCCTCTGATATGATTATTAATCCAACAAACGAATCAACCAGCCCCTCTATTTTCAATCATACAGCCAGCAATAATAATAATAATAATAATAATAATAATAATAATAATAATATTTTTCATAGCAGCCATCCTAACACTGATAACACTAATTATCCCCTCCAAACCTATCCTGCTACAATTACTGTCCCACCCTCTGTTCATCAAAATGAACAAAATTTAAATTCTCTTCCCAGTATAAATCAACAAATTAATATTAATTCTCGCCCCCGAGCTATTAATAAAACATATACATATATAGGTGCTACTTCAACTTTAATAAAGAAAAGAATTTCAAACCACACTTCTTCTTTCAATAACCAAAATTCAAATAATAACCAGGGAACTTCTCTAACTACACTGGTTAAAAAGCTTAACTCTGCCAATACCCATTTTTCAATTAAATGGACCATCCTAAAAAAAACTTAAGTCTTACACTCCAGGATCTAAGTCTTGTCACCTCTGTACATCTGAAGCTATAACTATTATAACCTCCCCTCAAAGTAGTAATATAATAAACTCTAAAAACGAACTGATCTCCTATTGCAAACATATGTCCAAGTTTAAATATGGTAAATTTGAAATCACATAGCTATTAATTTAACCCTTCAGATATATATCTTTTCCCATATTTTTTTATATATATAATCTAACCTTATAAGCTTTTTATATTTTAATTTTATTTGCTTTTTCTTTATTTCTTTGGCCGGTTTTCCATCTGCTGTCTCCGTTTTATGGTATAAGTATACATATTAATTAAATATATACATCAACCTACTCATTTTTATTCTATGTATTTGTTTACTTATATTTTACTATATGCATTTACATACACATTTATTTACCTTATTCCGGAGTTTGTAGATACCAGCCTATCCCTCCCCTTATTTTGTATGTAAGTATGTATGTTTTTGTTTAACTTGTATATGTTTTTGGATATGTGTACATATTTATGCATGCGTGTGTGTTTGTATATATATATATGTGTGTGTGTTATTGTATATGTATACATATATGTATATATATTTATATGCGTGTGTGTATGTATATACATGTATGTGTGCATTTGTGTGTCTGTATGTATGTATGTATGTATATGTATATATATATGTGTGTGTATGTGTATATATATAATTTTCTATTTTTTTATTTATTTACCTTCATTTTATATATATATATATATATATATATATATATATATATATATATATATATATATATATATATATATATATATATATATAACAGACGCCTCATTTCATAAACTTAGCCATTTATTTGTTCTGATCATTTTCCTTCATTTAATTCTGGGACTTTCACGTGCATATCTAAGCTGACCTAATTATTAACGCTAATTTTCGCGCTTCTTGTCTGGGTTAGTTTGACCTTGCTTTTCAAATTTAAATCTTCACCGCATTCCGGGTTGTTTTTATTTTTATTTTATTTTTTTTATTTTTATTTAAAAAATTTTTTTTTTTAACCTTAATTTGTTTTATTCATCCAGCCTTGACAGACGTGTTTTTAAATATTCTCTCCAGTGCTTTTCTTTTAATGATTTGGAATTCATTCCATTTGCGCTTTTTTCCAAAGAACTCTGCCTTTTGGATTATATTGGACCATTTGGAATTTTACCCATTGGATTGAAATTTTAAATTCGACCGTTTTGGGTTTTACCATTTTTGGATTTTTACCCTTCACCGGACTGTCCATTCATGTGAAATCTTTTTATCATTTTTCTTTTGCCTCCTGTTCCCCTTACCTCACCTTTTTTTTTAACCAAGTAAGATCTGTGACTTACTTGTAGTTTCATTAAATACTTTTATATGCAAAATCCGATCCTGCATTTTGCTAATTCCTGCCCTCTGATGAGAAGGAGAGTATTTCTTCGAAACTCCGCGGATTAAGGACTATCAACTTATCTTGTGTTTCCTTTTTTAAAATTAAATATGTTTTTAACTCTTTTTCAAGATGTCTTTTAACATGTTTTATTAATCATTTGTTCATATATATATATATATATATATATATATATATATATATATATATATATATATATATATATACATACTCCACTGCCAAAAGTGGGCTTATTCATAAAGTCTGAAGAAATGCTGGTTTTGAAAATTTTTAAACGACATAATACTTGAAATTGTCGAACTGGACATGGAAACAATTGTAACGTTAATTGAAATACACGTTTTGTTGCCACCAACACCTTGCTTTGAAGTCTTTTTTTTTTTTGCTTACACAGTATATATATATATATATATATATATATATATATATATATATATATATATACATACTTATATATACAGTATATATATATATATATATATATATATATATACTGTATATATTACTGTACACGTATATATTACTTGTTTTGAAGTCTTGTTTTTGCTTACAGAGTGTGTATGTGTGCGTATATATATATATATACATATATATATATATATATATATATATATATATATATATATATATATATATATATATATATATATATATACTGTATATATTACTGTACACGCAATAACCCTTATACCTGAGTATAGAGGTAGAGGGAGGGAGAGAGAGAGAGAGAGAGAGAGAGAGAGAGAGAGAGAGAGAGAGAGAGAGAGAAACGAGAAAGTACGTGAGCAAAAGAGAAGGCGAGAAATAAGGAAAGACAAACAGAAAAAGAATGGAATGAAGAACGAAAGAAAGCGATATATATATATATATATTTATATATATATATATATATATATATATATACATATATATATATACATATATGTATATGTAGAGAGAAAGAGAGAGAGAGAGAGAAAGAAAGAGAGAGAGAGAGAGAAGGGGAATGCAAGAAAAAGAGTGAAAGCGACGAAGGGGAGATCAAGAAATCGCTAGCAAAAGAGGAGGGAGAGGGGAGTATAAGAAAGAGAGTTCATCGAAAGGAAAGAAAGAAAGAAAGAAGAAAAATGCAAGAAAAGAAAGAGAGAATGAAGAAGTAAAGTGCAAGAAGACAAAATCCCTGATGAACAACATGACGTTGAATTCAGTTGAAAAGAACGCGCGAATAATCAAGCAAATTTGAGTCGCAATGAGGAATCGGCAAAGCGCAGAAAACCGAGAGAATGAAATGCGTAAAAAGAGTCGAAGAATCTGAGAGTTGAATTGATCGATGAAGGAAGGAATAGAGGAAGGAATGAAGGAAGGAATGAACGAAAGAATGAAGGATACACACGGGACGAAAATGAAAACGAAATAAAAAAAAAAGAAAAATGATCTCGATAATATATTTTCGCGGTTACCTCCCACCCCAAATGCGTGCGAATGAAACCACCTTGAGTTAAAAAAAAAAATAAGTGAAGCATACATGGTTCACCCCACCGTAAGTGCACAGTGAACGAGGCATAAAAAAATGACCAAGTTCAACATTTGCGCCCCCCCCCCATTTAGCCCCAAAAGTCCCCAGGCGACATCAAATCCTGGTGAAAATGAACAAACTGTGCAGTTTTAGGCCTAACATATGTAAATTTGTAGTTCTGTATCATGCAAAAAAAAAAAAAAAAAAAAATGAAATTACTAGCCCCAAAAGTTCCCAAGGCCCAAACATATTTAAATCTGAGTTCAGCACCCTACAACACTGCTAAATAGACACACACAGGGAATTTTGGATAAATATGGTAAAATAGTTCTAAAAATGGAGTGTTTTTATTAGCCCTAAAAGAGCCCTTGGGCCACACCCAAGAATTATCGAAAAGTATAGAGAAACAAAATTATATAGAAATCAGTTAGTTACAACTTTTCAGAAAGTTTTATAAAAATCCAAGACATCAATTTTTTTTTAATAAGAACAAAAGTTTCAATTTTAGCTATTTTAACCCGAAAGGCATCTCTAGGTGTGTGTGTGTGGGGGGGGGAGAACCGGAGTTTTCCCGGAAAATCCGTTCTGTAACTTTTTTTACTCATATCATGTTTGATGTTTGTGCAAAATTTAAAAAAAAATCAAGGCATAGTTATTGAGAAAACTGCGGACAGACGAACGGACGAACGGATGAACGGACAAAAGTGAATTGACAGGTTTAACCTCCTTTTGTCGAGGGACCAAAAACAGAAGATTAACACGAAAAAGAAAAGGAAGAAAAGGAAGAAAAAAGGAAAAATAAATTGATAAAAAAGAAGAAGAAGAAGAAGAAGAAGAAGAGAAACTATAACTAACCTCTAACCTCTGTCCCATCGCCTCCATCCATCCATCGCCTTGAACCCCTGGAGGGGCATAAGCCATCCACAACTTTGTAGATGCTTTTGTAGTGAGGAGTTCTTTTTTCAGTGTGAGGGTGCGGGCCCACGTCTAACCTCCTCAGAATGTACATACAGCGCCTAGCCTTCGCAAATGGTCACCCATCTGGTCTGCTCAGGCTCCACGTTGCTTAACTTCGGTTATCTGGCGAGAACCGGTGTGTGAACGTGATTGTGCCGTACATCCCTGTGTCTGTTTTAAAAATATTTTAATGGAATGTGCTCTGATGAACTCATTGCACTTGAGCCCCCCTCGATGTACATATCCACGACAAACCCGCTTAGCAACAAAATCTCACCCCTTCATTGTCGAGGTCCCTAAATGCCAGAAAGCTTTCTACTCTAATAGTTTCTTCCCTAGAACGGCTAGACTTTGGAATTCCCTCCCTGCTACCTGATTCTCTGACTACTGATACGCAGAAGTTTAAATATAA
>NC_136518.1:2379189-2454189 GCF_053919585.1 Euprymna scolopes | reverse complement strand
AAAGATGTATATTTGAATAAAAAAAGACTGCCTCCTTATTTAAACATATATATATATATATATATATATATATATATATATATATATATATATATATATATATATATGTGTGTGTGTGTGTGTGTGTGTATGTATATATATATATATATATATATATATATATATTACCATAGAATAATTCGAGAATGAAAAATAATATGGTTAAGCTTAAACAATGGGAAACTAAAGGACTAGTTGTTAAAACTGGAAAAGAAAAAGACAAGATTCTAGTAAAAAAATATAATAAATTTATCTTAAAATATTGCAGCAGTAAGAACTGATATAATGTTATAAACTGAATTGAAAAAGAACATTCTTAATGCTGCAATATTATCTACGGAAATCTATGTCTTTATAGTTATAGTTCATTTTCAAAAAGGGAAATAACAACTTTTTGTAAACCGTAACGGGCTTCCATATCTTGAAAAAACTCTTACGTAAAACGACACTTGCAGATATAATTAATACTTATAATTTTCACACCCTGTTTTATTTATTATTTTATTTATTTTTGTATCGATTCTTTTTTGTACTTGCACATGGAAAGTTTACACATTCTAAAATTAAAATTTTAATTTATTTTTAAAGATTTAAAAGTATGCATATTTTAGCGTTTTTGTAAAAAAAAAAAATCTTCATCTGAATGATAATAATTATTAATAACATACTAAATGAATCTCACCCTTCAAAACGCAAAAGATAAAAAAATTAAACACATTCAAATTTCGGATTTCAATCTTCGCTATGTGAATTTTTTGTTTTTGTTTTTCAACACTCATTCACCCTCCTACCACAAAATGAGTGTGCGCTTAATGGATGGCTTAGACTTTAAGGGGTCGAACAAGGGATAAATGAGGAAGGGGTATGAAGGCCTCAACAATATATTTCTACAACGATTATGAAAATAAAAATACACTCATATAAAGTGCATTCTTTAGTTAGTAATCGGTGGAAATTTTATATTGATTTGATAATTACCTGATTTTTGGTAGATTTTTAAAGACAGACTCTGTTACGAAAATCAAAAACACTCCATAAATCACTATATATATGTGTGTGTGTGTGTGTGTGTGTGTGTGTGTGTGTGTGTGTGTGTGTGTGTGTGTGTGATTATAAATTGACTTGTCCGTACGTCCAATGTCTAAAAAAAAACATCATTATCGCAAACATTAATTTATGAGAAACGAATCACCTCCCTTTATAGCCGCTCTTTATCAGTTAAAACCCATTAAAAACCATTTCCTATCCAAAAATATTGAAATAAACAAAAACTAAACATTGCTGTCTGTTTACAGTTTCAAAATAGATAATATGCGCAAAGTGTACATTTTCAAAACGAAAGCGAGATTGAGAGAGAGAGAGAGAGAGAGAGAGAGAGAGAGAGTGTGTGTGTGTGTGTGTGTGTGTGTGTGTGTGTGTGCGTGTGTGTGTGTGTGTGATTATAAATTGACTTGTCCGTACGTCCAATGTCTAAAAAAAAAAATCATTATCGCAAACATTCATTTAAGAGAAACGAATCACCTCCCTTTATAGTCGCTCTTTATCAGTTAAAATCCATTAAAAACCATTTCCTATCCAAAAATATTGAAATAAACAAAAACTTAACATTGCTATCAGTTTACAGTTTCAAAATAGATAATACGTACGAAGTGTACATTTTCAAAACGAAAGAGAGAGGGAGGAAGGGAGAGAGATTGAGAGAGAGAGAGAAAGAGAGAGAGAGTGTGTGTGTGTGTGTGTGTGTGTGTGTGTGTGTGTGTGTGTGTGTGTGTGTGTGTGTGTGTGTGTGTGTGTGCGTTTGTGTTGATTTAGGCAGCATGTTTTTTATTTAAACACACGTTATAATATAGCACCTAGAATTTCTGTTTAATTTTTCTTTCTTTTTTTTTTTAAAGTTTATTCTACTTTTCGCATAATCATTCTTGCCTGTTAAATTGCTGTATAAAGAATCTGTTAGTGTTTTCTTATTCCGTTTTTTGCGAATATTTGAAGTCACGTTGAGAGGAGACTGTAAGATTCTTTTACATTCAAAAAGAGATGTGCGAGTCAATTGACATCTGTTCCTTTAGAATTTTTTTGAGATAAATTATTCAGAAAAACAAACAAACAAACAAACAAAACAATGTGTTGTGTGTCGAATGTTAATTGAAAAAAATCTAAATCTAAATTTTTTTAATCAATTCTTTTTAGCTTTGAAAGGTTAAAAAAAACGCTAAAAATTGTATTAAATTCGTCACTATTTTTTCTCAGTATTACATTATCATACACTTTTTACATCTATGCAAAGAATTTCTAATTTTTCTGAAGAGTATATGTACGAAAAGAGACATTAATGACATAATGATAAACGTTTGTTTCTGCAGAACGAAACGGATCTGTAAAAAATAAATGTACAGAAATTTTGATATGCTGGATGAGCTTATTCAATAAGCACGCTCGTCTTGCTCTCCTTCTTCATTTTTTTCCTTCCATCTTTTCACACACACACACACACACACTCCCTCTCTCTCTCTCTCTCTCTCTCTCTCTCTCTCTATATATATATATATATATATATATATATATATATATATATATATATATATATATATATACAGGGTGTTTCAAAAGTCTTGAGTACATTACAACAATATTAATGCTGTAATGTTCCCAAGACTTTTGAAACACCCTGTATATATTCGTCTTCAGCCTCTGTCCCATTGACGAAATGTTGCATCCCTCTGCCTGTTCTACAAGTACTTTAACGGTAAATGCTCTGACGAACTGCAAGCATTTGTGCCCCCTCAACGTAAATACCCCCAACACACCCGACAAGCAGCTAAATCCCACCCCTTCACAGTAGAGATCGCTAGATGCAAGAGAGCCAGTAGTTTCTTCTCCAGAACAGCTAGACTTTGGAATTCCCTTCCGGGTCCCTGCTTCTCCGACTGTACTGACATCCAGAAGTTCAAGTGCAACGTGAACTGACATCTTGCTGCCCAACTTCCTACACAGTACCCCTGATGCTTATGTCCTTGATAGTAGCCCCTACAACAAACTGGCAATGTGCCTTGTTTGGGGTGAAAATGTAATAATAATAATAATAATAATAATAATAATAATAATATATATATATATATATATATATATATATATATATATATATATATATATATATATATATATATGGATGCCCGGCGTTGCCCGGGTGTTTAGAGGTGTATGGTGTATGCTGAGCAAAAAAAAGGTCATTTTTTTTAACTTTGAACCCTATTATGACCCCTTAAAATTTATTGTTTTGGGCTCAAATCAAGTTATTAAGTTAGATCCATGTCCAAGGAACCTATATCTTAAATTTCAAGTGTTTAGACCCAAAATTGTTGGAGGAGTTTGGTAGAGTTCTCAAAGGTCAAAGGGTTGAACTTTGCCCCCTTAACAGCCAAATTTCTGGCCCAAAACCGATCACCTAGATGTTCCCCAATCTCAGTACCTTGTATATCAAATTTTGAGCCTGTGGACTGAAAATTGACAAAGTTATTGTGAAGGAAAATGTACACATACACACAGACACGTACACTTTTATAGATATACTAGCAGGGGTGCCCGGCGTTGCTCGGGTGTTTGGAGGTGTATGCTGTGCAAAAAAGCAAAAAAACAAAAAAAAATGGTTAATTTTTAAAACTTTGACCTCTATTATGACCCCTTAAAATTTATAGTTTCGGGCTCAAATCACTTTATTAAGTTAGATCCAGGTTCAAGGAACCTAAATCTAAAATTTCAAGTGTCTAGACCCAAAATTGTCGGAGGAGTTTGGTAGAGTTCTCAAAGGTCAAATCGTTGAAATTTGACCCCTTAACAGTAAAATTTCTGGCTGACACCCGTCACATCGATTTTCCCAAATCTCAGTACCCGGTATTTCAAATTTCGAGGCTATAGACTAAAAATTGAGAGAGTTATTGCGTAGGGAAATGTACACAGACATACAGACAGACACACAGACACACAGACAGACAGACAGACAGACAGACACGTTCACTTTTATAGATATATAGATATGTATAGGAAAACAATAAGAATGGAAAATTAAATAAAAGAAACTATATATTGGTGAATATAGAATGGTTCATTTATTAATAAGGCTGTACAAACATTTCTATCCCCCAACTCTCTCACTAATATATAGTTTGTCACTTCACTTTCCATTCTTATTGTCTTCTATATAAACTCAAATGAAATTTGTTGAGCTTTATATTATCCAGATAAGCCTCTTCTTATAGAATTGAATTTACTCTCTTCTCCTAACTCTCTAAAATTATCTAACGATCAACTGATATGGAAACCTGTGATTATAAGTTTTACAAAATATTACTGGCAGTAATATTCTATAAGTACTATGCCACCTAAATAAGAATTGCTCGATATTGTTGCGGACCAGGATATAATAATACCCTAACTCGCCACAAGAAAATAATGAAACGTCTTTTGTCCCACATAGTAGTAAATGGCGTGAGGTACGTGGTCGGTCCGTAGACCGACCAGCTCGAAAGCTGGTCCTAAAAGGGGAGAAGCCGCTTATTGCTCTTTCTTTTATACTTGTTTCCGGTGGTCTTTTGCGCATGTGTGGATTTCCATTGAAAGGAAGTGACGTCGTCCATCTGTGTGCGTACGTGTGCGCGTTTGTGAATATACACGTGAATGTGAGTGTATGTACGCGAACGTGAATATATGTACGTGTGTGGACGTGGGCGCGTATGTATGCGACCAGTAATATAGCTTGAAATGTGAACGTGTTTTTGTGTGAGACTAGGAAAGGCTCGCGCAATATACAAGATAGAGCAAATAAATCAAATTTTAGTCATTCAATGAATTTAAAAATTTATGAATGTTATGTAATAGGGGTCCTGGCGCTATATAACATGACGTGAAATGTTTAAATTTCAAATCAAAAGATTTTTTATTATTCTATGTAAGACAAAGAATACATTTGAAATATTATAACTCCTTATCCTATAGGATTTCGATGTCTATCATCTCTTCAGAAGAGAAAATATTAGCAAATAGTTATAATGGTTTACACCTTATTTGCTAAAGTCAGTGAGACATGGAAAATAACAATTAAAAGTTGTTTAAGTATT
The DNA here is from genome assembly GCF_053919585.1 of Euprymna scolopes. NCBI lineage: Eukaryota > Metazoa > Mollusca > Cephalopoda > Sepiida > Sepiolidae > Euprymna > Euprymna scolopes. The sequence continues at coordinate 2,449,036 of NC_136518.1, read as the reverse complement.
TAAATGTCATAGAGTAAGTGAGGCTAATGAAAAGGATATAAAAATTCACATCCAAATTGCATGGTAAAATCCGAAGAGGATGTCTTTGATAGCAGTGTGGTAAAATGATCCAAACTGTATTTTGAGTAATCCACATCACAATGTAATGGTCCGAAGTAGGCATTTTCCTGGAGCAATTTTCTTATGACTACTTCATTTAATCACATAAGTTAATATATGAAAGTATAAATTGATGCGTAAACAACAGTGTGCAATACGTAGTTAGAGCTAGGTAGTAATTAATAAAATATATATGGCAATTAAGCTGCACAGAATATCCCGCGTTTCATCCTTGCTAGGATTACTCAGGCTTATTTACTTTACGGGGGTAGCATGCTCTTGTTCCATCAGCCACAACTGGATAGAGGTCCTAAGTAATTCACAATTGTATTTCTCGGTCGCCCATACTGAGGATTGAACCTTCAACCTTCAGGAGAATATAACTTTTTACAAATGATTTTTCCAAGTACTTTAACCACTTGTTTTTTTTTTTTTTTTTATAGCAGTGTTGTAATATTGCAGAGTTACAATAGAATAATAAAAATACGTCATAAATTTTTTAATTCATTGAATGACTAAAATTATATATATATATATATATATATATATATATATATATATATATATATATATATATATATATCTGTTTCTCTCTCTGTCCCCCTCTCTCTAACATTCTCTGCCTCCTTTGTTCCTGCTTCCTTCCGACTATCACCCCTACTGTCGCTTTTATTTTCATTCTCAATCTTCGTCTTTTTGTTTTTTTCTCTTCCTTTTTTCTTTCTTTTCTTTTATTCTTATTTCTTTCTTTCTCTCTTTTTCCTCCTTTTTTATTCTCTCTTTTCGCTCTTTTTCTTTTCATCTCAATCACTTTTAGTCCTTTTTTATTTATTTCTATCCTCCTCGTATTTTCCCACAATTCCTTTCGGCTTCCTCTTTCTCCCCCTCATTCTTTTCTATTTCTTTAACATCCCCCTCCATCTCATCATACAACCTGTCGAGTGTTCATTTTGCCGCCGCAAAGACTCATCACAACCCCATTTCTCTGACTCCATTCCAATTCGCCATAGAAAATTGGCATGAATGCGTGGAATCAAATCTTTTATTAAGAATTTCTATTAGCTTTTGTCGCGAGACTTCGATAGGAGATTTTCGACTTTTCTATGACAACAGGCGCGTACTCTCTCTGCATCTATCTATCTATCTATCTATCTATCTATCTATCTATCTATCTATCTATATATATATATATATAGATATATACATAAATACACACACATACACACACACATATCTATATATCTATCTATCTATCTATATATATATATATATATGTTTCTGTAGAGATATATTCTCTGATACTATATACCAATCTTTTTTAAGAAGCTCAATGTAATTACAGAGCAATATATATATATATATATATATATATATATATATATATATATATAAGTTTAGTCATTCAATGAATTTAAAAATTGATGACGTGAAATGTTTGGCGTTTATATATATATATATATATATATATATATATATATATATATATATATATATATATATATACGTCATTTAATCACATGAATTAATATACGAAAGTATAATTTTATGCATAAAGTTTTAAGTATTTACTTCAAAGGTGCTCAATACATAGGTAGAGCCAGGTAGTAAATTATAAAAATATCTATGGCAAATAAGCTACACAGAATATTCTGCGTTTCATTCACGCTAGGAATCGTCAGGTTTATACCTAGCGTGGATGAAACGCGGAATATTATGTGTAGCTTAATTGCCATATATACTTTTATTATTTACTACTTTATATATATATATATATATATATATATATATATATATATATATATATATATATATATATATACTGGAGGGACCTGTGGAAATTCCACAGAGGGACTCATTCATATGTATTTTTTTGATGTTGGCATTCTGTAGATATGCAGTGTAAATGGAGACGCTTTGATATCGTAGTAGCTCTTTTGTTAAAGCTGCAAAAGTATTTATCTAAACTAGCACGAATGCTCAATAAAGCCCGGTCGTAAAGTACGCTTAAATATGATATTTTAATTCTTGCAGATTTCTTATATATTATTATAAAGTTAATGTTCTATCGATTTTTATATATGATAAAGTTGCAATATCAATATATATATATATATATATATATATATATATATATATATATATATATATATATATATATACACTCATGAACAAAAAAATGGGCCAGGAAAGAAATTTACAATTTATTGCACAAAAAGCTGCATTACACAAAATACAATTAAATAATAAAAGAAAATGAGTAAAAAAATATAAAGAGCAAGATATTTACTTTAATAAAAACTTAGTATGAAATGGAATTGCCCTTAGATCTTTTTAAAAGATCAATTCTTTTTATCATGCTCTCAACCAACTTGGAGAACTGTGAAGAGGAGATGTTATTCCATTCTCTTTGTACTGCTTCCCATAATTTTTCTTTGTTGGAAAAAGTTTTTCTAACTAATGCACGAGATATTATAGCCCAAATATTTTCCATTGGGTTTAAATCTGGGCTTTGGCCAGGCCAAAACATCACATCAATTGAATTATCAGTAAGACAATTCTTTGTGACTTTTGCTGTGTTTGCAGGGGCATTATCATGTTGAAAAATACTGTCATTGTTCATTTCTAACTTCTGGGTGCTTGGTAATAGACCTCTTTCTAATATTTGAATGTATTCTTTGGTATTGACGCATCACATCTGATATTTTCCCCAAGTCCTGCAGCAGAAAAGGTCCCCCATACCATTGTTCCTCCGTTTCCATGTTTTACTGTGGTTTTTATGCAATTCGGTGAACATCTTTCTCCGGATCTTCGGATGCAACCTTCAGGGGCATCACTGGCAAGGCAAAATCTTGATTCGTCCGATCAGAAAACATTTCTAAACCAATCTGCATCTTTCGTACCATAACATGATGCAAATGTCTTTCTGTCGCTGATGTTCTTCTTAGTTAACAAAGGTTTTTTTTGCACGTCTTTTTGATGAAAATCCCATTTCCTTCATCCTTCTGGATATTGTCACTCTAGAAAGAGAATTTCCTTTTGCTGTTTCGAATTGTTTGCTATGGTCAACATAAGTTTTTTTGCGATCCTTCAAAACGGTCATTTTAAGCCTGTGATCGTCCTTCATTGTGGATGCTCTGGGGCGACCAGAACCAACTTTCCTGCTCACTGTGCCTTCAATTTCGAACCTTTGCCCAATTCTCTTCACAGCTGAAAGAGATGTTGCCACCTTTTCTTCTTTCAAAATGTCGAAAATCTGCTTGTAAGTCAAATTTGCCTGTCGTAATCCTGCAATTCGGTTTTTAATTTTTTCGTCAAGATGTCGTCTTACTTTTCTTGGACTCATCTTTAATACTAATAATCTGAAAAATACTAAATAACAGCTAATTATTAGCAAACAAGCGATAAAAATTTTTAAAATTGTTTTCTTTCCAATTTCAATCATGGCCCATTTTTTTTGTTCCAATTTTAATCATGGCCCATTTTTTTTTGTTCACGAGTGTATATATATATATATATATATATATATATATATATATATATATATATATATATATATATACATATACATATATATATATATATATATATATCATAATTTAGGAATTTAAAATTTGTGATTTGAAAAAGCTAAATTTCAAATATAGAAATTTTATTGTATGCAAAACAAAGAATACAGCATAGTAAAATATATTTCCTTAACCCATGAGTTTTCGATGTTTATACATCTCCTCGTTTGACAAAAATATTAGCAAATATTATAAAAGGTTTTCACCTGATTTGCTAAATGTAATAAACATAGAAAATTGAATTAAATGTTTTTTAAGTTTTTAAATCATTTCAGCAACATAGAATAAGGGAAATTGGATATTGATGCTGCAACAAAAAAAAAAAAGAAAAAAAAAAGGATATTGAACTTCAAATCGAAAATGTATGCTAAATCTTGTGATGGAAGCTCTTGGTATTCGGCAGATAAAAATATCCAACGCGTATTGCAACAAATCCAAGGAAGCTGGTAACGATCCAATATAAACATATTTCCACAGTTTTTCCTTAGTTTGATTGGATATCCGGCAAATCTTTGATTATATCAATCCGGTAATTTTTTTTTTATATATCAGTATTCAAAATTCAGTTCAAGTTTTCAATCAATTTGTGAATAAAAATCAGAAGGTATCCGTAGACAGGCAAATAAAATTAAATGAAAATTAAATGAAAATGGAAATAATTAAATAAAAGAATTGTTTATCAAACCAAAGCAAAATAGTCTTTAAAATCAGACGCAGTTTTTTGTTATCAGAATTATATTTGTAAGTTAGCAACAGTGAAAATGTTATAGTATTGTTAAAAAATAAGGAAGTGATGGGAAGAAAGCAAAAGAAAGAAAAAGGAAAAATATTATGTATATATATATATATATATATATATATACATATATATATATATATATATATATATATATATATATATATATATATATATATATATATATGGCTTGGGTGCATTAGCTTGAATCGAAACCAAAATAAAAACTTATGAAAAACCTATATATATATATATATATATATATATATATATATATATATATATATATATATTGTATTGGTAGTAATTATTAAGTGTGTCTACGAAAAGAGTGCTCAATGTTTAGACAGAGCCAAAATAAGTTAATTATTAGAGATGTCTTTGGCCTGACGAAGCGATTGCCTTACCGGGTTTTCGCTGAAACATGAATGCCTATATGTAGCCATTTGGTTGTATACTAAATTAACTTATATATATATATATATATATATATATATATATATATATATATATATATATATATATATATACGTTTTATTTTTTAATACTGTTTTTCTGTTTAGTTACATTATTGTTTCAGCTACGCGACCGTTTTTTGGCCGTCTTGTAGCCTCCTTTACAGGTAATAAAAAATAAAACGCATATTTGCTCTACAACAGTATTGAGCACTTTCTTCAGGTTTTTATTAATTACCATTTCCACTAAATATATATATATATTTATACATACATATATATACACACACACACACACACACACACACACATATATATATATATATATATATATATATATATATATATATATATATATATATATATATATATAACTTGAGTTCCTTCAGCATAATCAAACCGAAACAAACACTTATGAAGAATTCTTGATAAAATTATTTATATAAAAAAAATAGATTGCCGAAGTGCCATCAGCTATAATCGGAACCGAAACCAAAACTTATGAAGAAATCTTGATAAAATTATTTATTACAAGAAATGGAAGTACATAACAATTAAACGATCCGGATTTAAACGTGACATAGAAAATATCACACACGCTATCGTATTAATATACAGATAATTTTAGCATGTACAAAATACCAAGTAAGATAATCAATTTCATAGAAAAGGCAATGAAAACATAGAGACTTGAACTGACAGCTGATGGACAACACATAACTGAAATTAAAATACAAAGAGGAAATTTCAAAGGTGATTTCCTGTCACCATTACTGTTTATTATAGCCATGATGTTTCTGAACAATACCCTAAGAAAATGTCAAATTGGATGCAAGTTCACTAACGCGAAAGAAAGAATGAACCACCTAATGTACATGGATGACTTTAAACTGTTTGCAAAAACAAACACAGAACTAGAGACTCTAATAAACAAAACCAGAATATTTAGCCAGGATATTCGAGGGCACTAGGTTAACATGATACCTACAAACACTTGGGGGTTGCTAGAAGTAGACACAGTATAAGAAACAGATATAAAAGAGAAAATTGGAAAGGAATACCTCAGAAGTACAAGAAAACTCTTCCAAACTAAACTATACAGTAAAAACCTAATTAAATGAATTGAGACGTGGCCAGTGTCACTAGTAATATAGTCTGGACCATTTATAAGCTGGACCAAAGAAGACCTGAGGAATCTCGACCAGAAGACCAGGAAACTCACGACATTGCACAAAGAATGATACACCAAAAGGATAATTACCACTGCAAGAGACACGGAAGAAACAAATATATATATATATATAAAGAAGAGACAATGAATAAGACGAAGAAAGAAAAATGAGGAAAGAAACAGCTACCCGGGCGATTCATAAGGATGACAAAAGATGAGACCAATGAAAACACTTGAAAATGGCTACAAAAAGGGAACCTAAACAGGGAAACAAATCCCTAATAACAGCTGGACAAGGTAACGTGATTAGAACCAACCACATAAGAGCAAGGATCGACAGGGCACAAGAAAACAGCAAAAACGCAGACTCTGCGGACAAAGATTCGAAACAATAAACCACATAATATATGAACGAAATAAAACTTGCCCAAAAAGAATATAAACTAGACACACTCAAGTGGTGAAGGCAATACATTGGCAATTATGCAAACAATTTCATCTTGAACATCCAAACAAATAGTACAAGCACAAACCGGCAGCAGTACTGCAAAATGAAAGTCACAAGATCTTATGTGACATGTATATAAAAACGGATAAACTCATCCAAGCAAGAAAACCAGATATCATAATAGTTAACGAAAAGGAAAATCCTGTCAGATTGTAGATTTTGCTGTTCCAGCAGACCACAGAGATGGAGAAGCGAAGCAACTACACGGAACTGACCGGAGACCTCAAAGGGATCTGGAAAATGAAGAAAGTTAAGATAACACCACTAATAGTAGGAGCACTAGGAACGATACTGAAAAACTTTAAAAACAGAATGAGAGCGATTGGAATCAGAAGGATGACTAATAAGATACAATGGATAACAGTAATAAAAACGGCTAAAATATTAAGGAAAACCCTGGAATGCGGAAACTAACACACATGAGCTACAGGCACAAATTGGACATACAGAAACTATTATGAATGCAAAACACAAAGGAAAATCAGATGAAATCATGAAAACTGAAATTGTAAGATACCGCCCCCCCCCCTTTTTTATGCGTGTCACCATAAACTGGAACCACACCAAATAAGTGAGGAGGGTTGAGGTAGATGGAGAGAAAGCACTAACCAGACCTCCACTGACTGAGTGCAAAGAGGACTGAAACCTTGGAGAGGCTTGTTGCCACCCAAATCCCAGTGAAGCTGAATGATCGCCGCCAATGAGAAATCAATGGTAAGCGGCTGTTGCAAGAATGCAAATTCTTTTGCAAAGATTATTGGAAGAAGTGGAGTGTACTGGAAATTGGAGGAGACTTGTTGTCACTTAGACTCTAGAAAACACCACGAGTTGTTCTCAAAGAGCAAGCTCTGATGATGGCCTGTGTGACTACTCCTAGTGCGTAAATAATAGACAATAATCATTAATGCAGAAGTGTCAGCTAATGTGAATGTGGAGGAAAAAGAAAAAGAGGTCGAAAAGCACCAACAAAAGGAATACAAGAGACGACATGACAACACTTGAAAAGATAAAAAGATCGTCGAAGTTTTTTTTCCAATATAAACAATATTTAACTATTCTAATAGAATTTAACAACAGACTAAATTTTTAACATTCTATTTCTTAATTTTCTACAGGGTTCGATTCTAGACTGATAATAAAACACAATTACCTTTCGTTCGTGAAGGATGACACCAGACAGCACTTACAAAACACAATGATGATTGCTTTATTCATCTAATCGGCCGGTCGAATGACGTCAGGAATTCACTTGTATCTACATTGTTAATCTTCTACCCTTCGCCTCTAAGGGAACTCTCCTCTGACTATGTCAACTCTTGGCTGATCAACTCTCTTTGACTGACTGGCTAAAATCCGAATCCATAATATGGAGAAATGTCCTTTGTCTATGACGTCAGAAGTGTGTTTTTTCAAACGTGACCAATTTCACGTGGCTTTGCATATGTTTGTCCAACACACTTTTGGCGAACAAAAGAATCCTCAATTCTAATCTAACCTATTTTTTAAACAATGTAATTTAATTTGCATTGTTCATTCTTTTACTGACATATTTAATATTCAGATTTCTAAAGAATTGACAATCAACTCTTTTTTTTTTCGATATGAACAATATTTAACTATTCTAATAGAATTTAACAGTAGACTAAATTTGTAACATTCCATTTCTTAACTTTGCCTACAGGGTTCGATTCTAGGCTTATCCTAATCCCATTTTCACTTATCTAATAATCTTCTTATTTACATGGGAAGGGGACAGCCCTTCCCTGTAACGGTTGTACCTATTGTGATGGGAGTTCTAGAGTGTGACAAAAAAATTTGAAAAATGGATTGAGAAAATTGGAATCCCTTGCAATGTTGGAGTATTTTAAAAGACTTGCAGAGAGTGCTGGAAAACGAAGATGCTGATAGCCTATGTTCATTTGTTATGATCCGCCTATCAGTATAAAACTTGCAAAACCAACACGAAATCTGAGTAATAATAATAATAATAATAATAATAATAATAATAATAATAATAATAATAACAACAACAACAATCATGAAAACAGCTGAAATATTCAGAAAAACTCTTGAATGTGGAAACTAACACACAGGAGCAACAAGTGCGAGCCAGACAAACTGCTGCAAAGGCAAAACATTAAACACTACATGGAACCAAGAAAACTGAAACCTGAAATCTATAAGTTCTCTAAACCAACCTTATCCCCATTGCCACATCACTGCCTCCCCCTCAAAAAAAAAAAAAAAAAAAAAGAGCGAGACCAAATAACCAAGTAGAGTCAAGGAGGAAGGAAAGACCGATGAACAGACCAGATCTCAGCCGAATAAGTGCAAAGAGAACTGGGATGTTGGGGAGGCTTAGTACCACTCCAATCCCAGCAAAGACCAATAGCTGCTGCCAACGAGAAATCAATGGCAAGCAGCTGTTGCGATAATGCAAATCTATTTGTAAATGTTATCGAAAGAGGTGGAAAGTACTGGAAACCTCGGGAGACTTGCTGTCACTCAACTTCCGGGGAACACCACAGGCTGTTTTCAGGGGAAGATCTCTGAAGACCTGTGTGAAAGCTCCTTGTGAGCCAATAATAATAATAATAATAATAATAATAATAATAATAATAATGATAATAATAATAATAATGATAATAATAATAATGATAATAATAACAATAATAATAATAATAATAATAATAATGATGATAATAATAATAATGATAATAATAATAATGATAATAATAATACTAATAATAATAATAATAATAATAATAATAATAATAATAATAATGATAATAATAATAATACTAATAATAATAATAACAATAATAATAATAATAATAATAATAATAATAATAATAATAATAATAATGATAATAATAATACTAATAATAATAATAACAATAATAATAATAATAATAATAATAATAATAATAATAATAATAATAATAAGAAGAAGAAGAAGAAGAAGAAGAAGAAGAAGAAGAAGAATTGACTTTGGTGTCGCCGTCCTCCCAATACCTTATCTATCGGAGGTCATCGATCCGACATGGAAAGCGACTGAGACAGGCAAACAGCTCCCATCACCCTCCTCCCTACACAAAAATCGATAACTCATTATGTATGCCTTGGGAGAAATCTTCATAGGACGAACACAACTGGTCGTTCTTATCATTTTCTCGTGGATTTTTTTTATCTTTGCCTCAGCAAAAGTGAAATGCATGCGTGCATATGATTAGACTCTGACACTCAAAAGTAGAACGTTTTATCTATCTATCTATCTATCTATCTATCTATCTATCTATCTATCTATCTATATATATGTATATATATATATATATATATATATATATATATATATATATATATTATTTTTAAAATATAGATTCAGCCACTCTGATGAGTCGTAGACGACGAATCAAGTGTCAGTGGATAATTATATTTTTAAAATAATATATATATGCCGCTCCTCATTTAGGGAGTACCAAATTGGTCAAAGGGAAAATTATTCCCAACTCACATTTAGGTAAAAATGCACTTTCGTATAAATAATTGAATTCGTTCAAAAAGTATCGCTAACAAAAACAAATAAAAACATCTATATATATATATATATATATATATATATATATATATATATATATATATATATATATACACTCGTGAGCAAAAAAAAAAAATAAATAAATGGACCAAGCAAATTTTATCCATTTTATTGCACTAAAAGCTATATTGAACAAAGAACAATTGAACAAGGAAACTTAAACGAAACTAATAACACAGAACAAGACATTTAACTTAATAAATGCTTAGGATGGAATCGCATTTCCTTTTGATTTCTTTAAAAGATCAATCTTTTTAGACATGCTCTCAACCAAAGTGGAACACTGTGAAGAGGAGATGCTATTCCATTCTCTTTGCGCAGCTTCCCACAGTTTGTCAGTGTTCGAAAAAGTTCTTCTGGCCAATGCACGAGATATTATGGACCAAATATTCTCAATTGGGGTTAAATCGAGGCTTTGGCCTGGCCAAAATATCACATTAATTGAATTATCAGAAAACCATTTTTTGTGACTTTAGCAGTGTGTGCAGGGGCATTATCATGTTGAAAAATAATGTTCTGGAATATTCCCAGCTTCTGCATACTTGGTAAAAGTCCTGTTTCTAATATTCGAATGTATTCCTTTGCATTGATTGACTTCTCACATCTAATAAGTTCCACAACTCCTGCTGCAGTAAAAGTTCCTCATACCATTATCCTTCCATTCCCGTGTTTAACTGTCGTTTTTATGCAACTTGGCGAAAATCTTTCTCCAGTTCTTCAAATACACAGTTCGGGAGCAGCGGGAGCATCACTAACAAGATAAAATCTTGATTCATCTGACCAGAAAACATTCCTGAACCAATCTGTAGTTTTCTTGCCATACATGAGAAAAATCTCTTTCTCTCATTAATGTTCTTAGATAAAAACGGTTTCTTTGCACATCTTTTAGAAGAAACTCCCATTTCTTTCATTCGTCTAGGTTGTATATCTAGAAAGAGAATTTCCAGCCCCTGTTTTGAATTCTTTGCTATGGTCAACATAAGTTTTCTTTCAATCCTTCAAAACAGTTAATTTAAGCCTGTGGTCGTCCTTCAAAGTGGATGCTCTAGGGCGACCAGATCCAGATTTCCTTTTTAACGAGCATTTGACTTCAAACCTTTGACCAATTTGCTTCACTGCAAAAAGAGATGTTTTCACTTTTTATTTTCTTAAAATATAAAAATCTGCTTGTAAGTCATTTTGGACTGCCTTAATCCTGCAATTCGTTTTTTTTTTCTTTTCAAGATGCGGGCCTACCATTTTTAGGATTAATTTTTTCACTTATTATTATATCCTATAATAATAATGATCTGCAAAATAGAAATTTTCAGTTAAAATTAACAAAAATTCATGGAAAAATATTGAAAAATCGATTTTTTCCTTCTTTCACTCTTGTCCCATTTATTTTTTTATTGCTCATTATTATTAACAAAACCAAGACTTCAAAAAAGGAATTGGTAACAACAAAAAGTGTATTTCATTGTAAGTTACAATTGTTTCAAGACCGGTTGGACAATTTCAAGCATTATGTCGTTTGAAAGTTTTCACATAACCAGCCTTTCTTCAGACTTTTTGAATAAAAAACACTTAACAATAGAACATTATTTAAAAAATTTCCCTTAAAGGAAATGAAGCATGCGAAAACATTTATCCTGGACGCATCCGTTGTCAAGAGCTTATTTAAATATTAATATATTACCTAATTTTTGTTTTGCATTAACGTTACGGTTAATTTTAGTTTCGTATTAGTGGCAAGTAATGTTTACAAATTATTGTTATTTTAGTACTTAGATTTAAAACCATTTTAGGTTTAATATTTAATTGAATATGAGAATAAAGAAAAGACTGCATTATATATATAAATCCTTATACATCATTTCGAGTAAAGGACTCTAATCTATTTATCATTATTTAATGTTTTAAAATTCATTATCATTCTAATTAAGTATGTTTTCATATCGTTACTAAAAACAATTACGAAGGGAGATAATCCAATTATGTTGTTAATTGCTAATAGCTAATTCTGTTGGAAAAGAGTCAATTTGATTTCCCATAACAGCTAAAGGGAGATAATTTAGGCCGTTTGATGTTTTCGGTCTAGTGATTACTAGAAAGCGTCTATGATTAAATAATTAATTTAATCAAACAGATCCAGAACGTGCTACGATAGCTTATTTAAAAAATTAAATATATAAATTATGTTTTTAATCTTAGAAACTGTTTTTTTACCCATGGGTTTAACCCACATCTGTTATTAATCCAATAACAATTAAGTTGCTCATGTCACAACATTCCGAGTAATGGATCCTATTCTATTTTTCATTATATAATATTTTATTATTCATTATCGTTCTAATCAAATGTGGTTCTTGATAGTTGTGAAAAAACTAACTACAAAGGGAGATAATCCATTACATTGTTAACTACTAGTTAAAAAATTATGTGGAAATAAAGGTCGTATTTAGTACTTATAACAGTTAAAGGGAGACAACTAAGGCCGTTTGATGTTTCAGGTCTAGTAAATCTTAAAAAGCGTCTATGATTTATTAATTAATTTAATTAAACAGATACAGAAAAGGCTACGATAGCTTATTTAACAAATTAAGAATCTAAAGTATATTTTTAATCTTAAAACCGATTATTTACCCATGGGTTTAACCTACATCTGCTATCCATCCATAATCTACCTGAGTTACTTATGGCTTCAGAACTAAAATTACGATTCGTGTATTGTATTCTTAGATACCTAAATAAAATAATATATATCCTCTAATTATTATTCTGACAGCAAAACCACCCAATAGCTACAAAAGTGTTTCACTCCGATGAGAAGGTGTCTACCCCTGCATTTATGGGTAAACACATTTAGAACAAGGAGTAAAGTAAGTAAATAAATAAACCAGCATGGATTCTACAAACTTAAGATGTCAGATGACAAAATCAATTAAATTAATTTCCAGTCCCCAAATTGCTAATTTAATTTTTTAATAATAATTGCTAGTTTATTGTTAAGTTGTTTTATTGATTTGAAGAGGGTATCACTTATTTCACTATCAATACTGCTACAACTGAATACAAAAAAATGCTCACCGTTATGGAAAAAATTCCATTCTTAGATGAGCTTTATACATTATTTATATTTCTTATCCGGTTTAGAATTATAGAAACTGTTAGATTCGGATCCTTAATTTAGATTATAATAATTCTAGCTATTTAACTCTACATTAAAATTTAATCCTAGCATCCGAGGATCCATATTGTTGTAAAAAATTATACCTCAGTTACATTTAAGGTGTGATAGAAATCTATTCCTGTGAAGACATCCCTGTATGGCATCAAGTCTTTTATTCAAAATTTCCTCTTTGGAATTCACAATGTACAAGGTTTCCAATAAACATAGATTGCACATTTTTGATTACCCAGGGATATACTTCCTCCCCCTATCCACTACTGACCATTTTAATTCAAAATCTTTATTATTTCTATTAAGTTTCCTAACCCAATCACCTAATGCAGTTGTATTCCTCTTTTTGTTTAAAATTTTTAATAATGATTCTTGTACCATAACCCGTTAATTCCGATTTCGGAACAACCTATTTGTTTAGGGACATCACGTCCCTACGAAGGATGAATCGCTTTTTCTACACATATTAGGCATTAAGAGAATATTATTATGAAGTGTGCAATACTGACGACCTAACCATATGGGCCACGGCGCAATCTATTGGCTATGCCTCGATTTTTTTAAATTCTGGGGAATCGGCTAATTTCAGTTAATGTTTGTATATGTGATATCTACCGCCTGCATACCGGCAGTAACTATCTTAGTTGTATATGACACGTTACTTGTCACATCGTAAAATGTAGAACTGGATAAAAATATAAGAATTTAAAAATCGAGGCATAGCCAACAGATTGCGCCATGGCCCATATGGTTAGGTCGTCAGTATTGCACACTTCATGAGTGTGATGACCTGGGTTCGCGCCTATGTCGGAGCACGTCACTGATGAGATGCAGTTCATCGAAACCCACTTTGGGTCTGGCGTTGTCCGTTGTCGATGCAATTGCTCGATTCTATCTAATTCTGGGTTCTAGCTTTATCGTAAAAAGGTGTATGTGAACGGGTATATATTTATATATATATATATATATATTCTCCATCTTATCATTTATTTCTTTAAGCATATTCTTGACAGCACCTGTTTCATAGCGCAGAATCAGTCATGTAATTATTAAGTCAATTTTTTAATTTATTCTGTCCTTATAAAAGAAAATGACGGCATGATTACTAAAAGAATTCAAAATTGAAACTTCTTGTATTATTACGATTATTCGGAATACTTTTGTTGTAACAGAGTGTCGCCAAATGCGTAAACAGCAGCAGCCGCATTTAAAGCACGTATGCAAATTAGCAAGCGTTGTCTTAAGGAGAACTGCTTCCCAACATCCTGGAAAACCTCTGTGTTAACCTCATCAGTATGCCCTTTATTTAAGAGTTCAGGTGATCGGTCATCTCCCTTTCAGAGTACAGGACCTATAAGTCTCCTGTGCGTCATGAGTAAGTTGCTGAAATCTGTGTTAAATAGAGAAGTAGTCAACCACCTCAGCAAAAATAACCTTCTAAGTGACATGCAATATTGTTTTCGTTCTTCTAAATCTACAGCAGATGTGCTAACGGTTATATCTCATAGGATTAGCGAATCTCTCGACAGAGGCTTCCTTTCTAGGGCTATTACTCTTGACATATCAAAGGCCTTTGATAGAGTATAGCATAAAGGTCTACTTCATAAGATATCCAGCTACTGTACAGCTGGAAATGCTTTCTCAAGTATTAAATCATTTCTCTCTGATAGGTTCATAAGAGTAGTGGTTGATGGGCAAAAATCAGAAGCTCACAGTATTAATGCTGGTGTCCCTCAGTGCTGCATCCAGGGCCCAACTCTCTTCTTGATCTACATTAATGATCTTCCAAATCACATCCTTAGATCATTCGTAGATATTTACACAGATTACACTACCATCTATGGCAACACATCAAAGGCCGTAAATGACCAAGTTCTCTCTGATTCTCTCTCCTCTGATCTTGAGCATGTGGTATAATGGGGAAAGAGGTGGCGGGTTAATTTAAATGCATCTAAAACCAAGCTTCTATCTTTAAATCATCAACGCTCTGATCCCCATTTGGCATCAATTGAGATGAATGGCTCTTGTCTTGGCAAGGCTCCATGTTTTGACAAGCTTCTGGGATTGACCTTTACTCCTGATCTGAAATGGAACACGTACATCAAATCCGTTGCCAAGGTTACTGGAAAAATGGTGAGATCCTTCTACCGCTCCAGGAGATATCTCACTACTGATGCAATTCTCTATCTATATAAAAGCCAAATACGCCCAAGGATGGAGTACTGTTGCTACATCTTGGCAGAAGCTGCTAGAAAGACCTATTCTGCTTTGACAGAGTTCAAAATGGACGACGTAGCCCAGTGGGAGATACCTTTTTACTCTTTCCTGCAACACAGAAAAAAACGTTGCGAGTCTGTCTTCTTTATCGTTATTTTCATGGCAAGTTCTCGTCTGACCTCCAATCTATGTTCCCCCCTCTCACCAAACTTTCATGAGAAACACTCGTCTAGCATAAACCACTATCATTAATTTCTCCCACTGTGCCTAAACCTAAACGTAGATTCCACGAACAAAGCTTCTTTCTTAGAACTGCACACCTGTGGAACTCTCTTCTGTTAGCTTGCTTTCCAGCTGACTGCAATTTGGTCGTCTTCAAGTCCAACGTAAACAAATTCTTGTGTAATCCAATTTACCAAATTCCCACTACTAACGATTACTACAATATTATCTCATTGACTACTTTACACCCATTAACTCTTATCCTCGAGTGGCCTCAGGGACTTGATAAGTGGTGACTCCTCTGTATAAAAAAAAGAACATCCCGCACTCGCTATCTGTATCTAAAACTATACAGAAATTCCATGGGCAGAGTTTCTTCCATAGAACTGTCCGTCTGTTAAATACAGTAAAATCACCATTAGGAGAGAAAAGGAAAGATAGCGAATTAAGCTATGATAAAAAAAAAAAAAAAAAAAAAAAAAAACTATTAGAAACGTATTTGTAAATACTGTTTCATTATTACAAGGCCTTGTTGATTCGAAAAGAAGTAAAAGTGTATTATTTTGATTATTCGAAATACTCTTCTTGTAATAAAGCGGTGTGTTTTTATTAGAAAAAAAACGCGAAAACAGCAGCAGTCGCATCAAAAATAACTTATGCAAAGTGGCAAGTGTGCACGCACTGACGTCACGGAAAGGAAAAACGAGAGAAAGGAAAATAAAAATAAATAGACCTTGTGGTTAGAAAAGCGGAGAGAAAAGAGGTGTTTGGCGCATGCTAAATCAAGCGGACACATACGGAAAAAGAAAAAGTAGACAGAAGATAGCAAAAGAGCAAAGAAAGCGACTGGGGGTGTTTTGACTCGTGTGTAGCGATAGAAAAGAAAATGCGCTGCGGGGTCGAAAAAAAAAAAAGAGAAACGGAAAGACAAGCAACGACATTTACACATATGTGAAAAAGGCCAGTGGATTGCGTTGTGGGAAATTATTGGAATAAATGCCTTTTGCATTTACCTAAAAAATTCCTCAGTTGTATTTTTTATGTCCTTCCTTGTTTGTTTCTTCTTGCGACGGTACTAGACAACGTGTGGGTCCGAGTGGTTTAAATGTAATGACATGGTTAAAGTGTAACGGTCACGTTATTTTCTCATCTTGTTAGGGTTTGAGATAGGGTTTGCTAATAAACACAGTACCAAGGAGATATTGTGTGAGTGTTGTTGGCGAGGATAACAGTCCGCAAATAA
This sequence comes from Euprymna scolopes, assembly GCF_053919585.1. Classification (NCBI taxonomy): domain Eukaryota; kingdom Metazoa; phylum Mollusca; class Cephalopoda; order Sepiida; family Sepiolidae; genus Euprymna; species Euprymna scolopes. The sequence goes on along the minus strand of NC_136518.1, from coordinate 2,432,058 downwards.
CAAAATAAATATAATTTTTACTGTCCAAATATTATTAAAAATGGGTCGGTGTTCCATTGAGGCTTTTCTTAAATAAATAAATAGATAAATACAACAGGTATGAGTGTTAATTAGTGTCTAACCTGTAGGCTTCCTCCTCATTTCGTCCGTTGTCGGTGATGTCAGCGGCCAGTCGAACCTTAACACCGACGACCATATCTCGGTTCTCTTGGACACAAGACACGCACTGGTCGACGTCAACTTGATTCAAGGAGTCACATTCGCCACCTTTGCCTAGAAATAGAACATATAAATTAAAAATAAAAATAAAAATAAATAAATGAATACGTAAATAAATAAATGAATAAATTAATGAATAAATAAATAAATAAATGAATAAATAAATAAATATATGAATAAATGAATGAATAAATAAATAAATAAATAAATGAAAAATTAAATGAATAAATAAATAAATAAATGAATGGACAAATAAATAAATAAATAAACGAATATATGAGTAAATAAATAAATGAATAAATAAATACATTAATAAATTAATAAATAAATAAATCACCGAATAAATAAATGAATGAATAAATAAATAAATAAATAAATACATAAATAAATAAATAAATGAATAAATGAATAAATAAATGAATAAATGAATGAATAAATAAATAAATAAATAAATGAATAAATAAATAAATAAATGAATAAATAAATAAATGAATAAATAAATAAATAAATAAATTAATGAATAAATAAATAAATACATAAATAAATAAATGAATAAATAAATGAATAAATGAATAAATGAATAAATAAATAAATGAATAAATAAATAAATAAATAAATGAACGAAAAATTAAATGAATAAATAAATAATAAATAAATAAATGAATAAATACATAAATAAATAAAGAAATGAATAAATAAATCAGTCAATTAATAAATAAATAAATGAATAAATAAATAAATAAATGAATAAATAAACGAATAAAATAAATAAATAAATTCATAAATAAATTCATAAATAAATAAACAAATAAATGAATAAATAAATGAATAAATAAATGAACACATAAATAAATAATAAATAGAACGAATAAATAAATAAATAAATAAATAAACGAATAAATGAGTAAATAAATGAATAAATAAATAAATGAATGAATAAATAAATGAATGAATAAATAAATAAATAAATAAATAAATACATTAATAAATTAATAAATAAATAAATCATCGAATAAAATAAAAAATAAAGTGAAAAAATAGGTTAGTTGAGAATTCTTTGTTTGCAGAAATGTGTTTTGGACAAACATGTGCTTAGTCATGTGAGTTGGTCCTGTTTGGAACCATACATCTGCAGTCATAGCAGAAAGGGAATTTCTCAATATAGGAGCTAGTTTTAGTCAGATAAAGGTAGTCGAGCAGACAGGTTCGAGCAGTCAGCAAAGTCAGTCGGAAAGAGTGGACATGATCAGAGGAGGGTCCCTTTAGAAGCGAAGGGAGAACATTTAACCATGTAGAAACGAATTTGAATTCCTGGCGTCATCATCATTTCGACCGGTCAAATGAAATAAAGAACATCATCGATTTTTGTAACTGTTGTCTTCATGTTGTCATTCAACAATTGAAGGTAATGTGTTAATCATCTTAATATGAACTTTGTATAACCCACTTCCAAGTAATGTGTTCCCCTCCGCCATCATAAGTAATGATTGTCTCCCTCCTGTGTTAAAAGAACTGATCACTCTCTCTCCTCGCTAATATGTGTTATAAGAATCCATAATATGCTTCTCTCCCTCACATCATCGTCGTTAGTCCCATTATATGTCCCCGTCATCTCTTGATATATTGTTGCATATTAGGTGTTCTTGAGTGAGATAGAGACATATTAGGTGTTCATATTAGTGAGATAGAGACAGGGTACATTTTAATACAGAGCCGGGAACATGTAATACACATTGAGAGGGGGATAGATATAGGAGACATATAGATAGAAGATAGATTGAGATATTGACATTTATACAGTTCTGGGAGTGTTTCTATAAACATTATCTTTCTTTAACACATATCTTTTTGAGATGATGACTCACAGTATTTTATCATAATGAAGGAACATTCATTATTTCTCTATACTGAGAGTGTTGTGTCTGCACAAATAATTAACAAGAACACGAAAGTAAAGGTATACAATAATATATTAGGAAGAAAAGTTGTATACATATTTGAACCCACTTCCAAGTAATGTGTTCCCCTCCGCCATCATAGTAATGATTTTTCCCGCTGATGTAACAAGAACTGATCACCCTCTCTCCTTGCTAATATGTGTTATAAGAATCCATAGAACTAATACGTATAGATGTCTTCTCTCTCTCACCACCGTCGTTAGTCCCGTGATATATGAACCCTAATATAAAACCCCGCTATACAACAACCTTCTCAGCTATATTTAAAAATAAAAATGTCAATTTTCGTTCATTAAAATAAAAGTTATAATAAAATTACTGGTGTTCAAAAGTCCTCAGAATCAGTAAGGAACGTGAGAAAGGTTATATGTAATGTTAAATTGAATTTAAAAAATTCTTATGCTGCAATATTATATTTTTTTAGTAGAAAATCTTGCCGTTTTCTTTTTCAGTTTTAACAACTAGTCCTTTACTTTTTCATGTTTAAGCTGAACCATATTACCTTTCATGCTCGTGTTTTTCTAAATAAATAAATTAATGAATAAATAAATAAATACATAAATAAATAAATGAATAAATGAATAAATAAATGAATAAATGAATAAATAAATAAATAAATAAATGAAAAATTAAATGAATAAATAAATAAATAAATGAACAAATAAATAAATAAATAAACGAATAAATAAATATTTTATTGTTAATATAATTTTTAGTATTTCCACATTTTCCTTAAATTTTCTTCAGAATATTTTTTATTTCTTATTTATTCATAAATTGAATTTATTTTTAATTTTATTTCCGTTTCTTATTTTCTAATTGATAACAAGTGAATGACAGTTTTCCATATTTTGTAAAAAAAAAAAAAAAAAAAAAAAGATCGTCAAATGTATTGTTTTTTAACGGATTCAATCTTTTATTGAATTTCGTTTGAAAATAATGGTCAGCCGATCGTTTTTGATCTACTTTGAATGTTTAACTTCGTATCAACAATTTATTCATTGATTTGACTCACGTGATATCAACAAACACGCAGACGACAATCTTATGATTTTGAGCGTTTTTTTATGATTTAGGTGTTGATGAGAGAATTATTACGTCTATCTGCCACAATACTTACGTAAGCAATAAATTGGCCTTCGGGACAAGATCAAAGTGTAGTATCTGTTCCGACAGATACTGCACTTAAGATAATTTGTACCAGTCAATGGAGGGGAAACCCTCTATACTGGGACAATTATTATTTTTGGTAACCAGAGTGACCCCTTTTAGGGGAGCTGGTTTTTACCTCACATTAAAAACGGCCTTGTGCCTAATTTGCTCAGTGGGGGAGCAAATAAACACCATCTGTTCCGGCAGATGCTGCAAGCTATGACTAGCTATGACTAGCAAAGACCAGATGTGGGGGCAACCCCACATGCCTGACCATTAACCAGCTCCCATTTCCCCCCTCTCGGGAGCTGGTCCCCTTTTTCCCTTCCCCCTCCCTTCACTCCTCACATTAAAAATCGGCCTTGTGCCTAATTTGCTCGGTGGGGGAGCAAATAAATACCATCTGTTCCGGCAGATACTGCAAGCTATGACTAGCAAAGACCAGATGTGGGGGCAACCCCACATGTCTGACCTTTAACCAGCTCCCATTTCCCACCTCTCGGGAGCTGGTCCCCTTTTCCCCTTCCCTCTCCCTTCACTCCTCACGTTAAAAATCGGCCTTGTGCCTAATTTGCTCGGTGGGGGAGCAAATAAATACCATCTGTTCCGGCAGATGCTGCACTTAAGATGGTTTGTGCCAGTCAATGGAGGGGAAGCCCTCTATACTGGGACAATTATTATTTTGGTAACCAGAGTGCCCCCTTTTTGCCTACTTTTAGGGGAGCTGGTTTTTACCTCACATTAAAAACGGCCTTGTGCCTAATTTGCTCAGTGGGGGAGCAAATAAATACCATCTGTTCCGGCAGATGTTGCACTTAAGATGGTTTGTACCAGTCAATGGAGGGGAAACCCTCTATACTTGGACAATTATTATTTTTGGTAACCAGAGTGCCCCCTTTTTGCCTACTTTTAGGGGAGCTGGTTTTTACCTCACATTAAAAACGGCCTTGTGCCTAATTTGCTCAGTGGGGGAGCAAATAAATACCATCTGTTCCGGCAGATGCTGCACTTAAGATGGTTTGTGCCAGTCAATGGAGGGGAAGCCCTCTATACTGGGACAATTATTATTTTTGGTAACCAGAGTGCCCCCTTTTTGCCTACTTTTACGGGAGCTGGTTTTTACCTCACATTAAAAACGGCCTTGTGCCTAATTTGCTCAGTGGGGGAGCAAATAAATACCATCTGTTCCGGCAGATGTTGCACTTAAGATGGTTTGTACCAGTCAATGGAGGGGAAACCCTCTATACTGGGACAATTATTATTTTTGGTAACCAGAGTGCCCCCTTTTTGCCTACTTTTAGGGGAGCTGGTTTTTACCTCACATTAAAAACGGCCTTGTGCCTAATTTGCTCAGTGGGGGAGCAAATAAATACCATCTGTTCCGGCAGATGTTGCACTTAAGATGGTTTGTACCAGTCAATGGAGGGGAAACCCTCTATACTGGGACAATTATTATTTTTGGTAACCAGAGTGCCCCCTTTTTGCCTACTTTTACGGGAGCTGGTTTTTACCTCACATTAAAAACGGCCTTGTGCCTAATTTGCTCAGTGGGGGAGCAAATAAATACCATCTGTTCCGGCAGATGTTGCACTTAAGATGGTTTGTACCAGTCAATGGAGGGGAAACCCTCTATACTGGGACAATTATTATTTTTGGTAACCAGAGTGCCCCCTTTTTGCCTACTTTTAGGGGAGCTGGTTTTTACCTCACATTAAAAACGGCCTTGTGCCTAATTTGCTCAGTGGGGGAGCAAATAAATACCATCTGTTCCGGCAGATGCTGCACTTCTATTTCTTGTTCTCTTTCGGTGAAGGAGAAATCCTTCACGACTGAGACAATTTTTATTTTTGTACCTTTTCTCCACGTTAAAAAACGACCCTGGTGTCTAACTCTGTCCCGTGGGGAGGCATAGTAAATATGTACATAAACAATAAGTTGCAGGAGCAATTATTGTAATTTTTTGACATCCACAGGTGTATATGTTTTTTTGTATCGATTCGTTAAAGCATTCTCTATTTAATGATATATTCGAGAACAAAATTTATTTAGAAAAATTTTTAAGTTACATTTTTCGTAAAAATAAGGAAAATATAAATATTTTAATGTAAATCCGAAAGATGATAATCTAATATATAAAACGTTATCTGTCTGTCTGTCTCCATAATTTCAAACTCAATCTTTTCCAAAACTAAAAATCGCAGAGTGGCGCTAGGGGTCTCAAATGATTGGATTTTTATGGACCGTTTCTTTTTTTTTATGGGTCTTAAGCCGGTTAAATTAGTTTTTAGGGGGTCAAAAATTGGTCTACATTTTGTACATTAGTTTATTTTTAATCCGTTCATATGCGTGTCACGTTGGTACAGTGGTAACGTCACCAGCTTTGAATGCTGCAGTTTTGCTTTCGGTTCGGATCATAGCTGATGGCACCCAAATATTTTTGTTTTTACATTTGAAATTGTGACTCTATAATAATATGTACGAAATCTGGGCAAATTAAAATATCATATTTAAGCGTATTTTACGAACGGGAAAAAACGGACGCCCCCCTCCCTCCCGCTAGTTATTTATAAAATATTAAACGAATTTCACAATTCAAAACACAAAAGGTGAACAATTAAATACATTCAAATTTCGCGTTTTCATTTTTATTTTATTTTTTTTTTTTTTGCTTATTGTTTCTAGATTCTTACTCTTCCCTAATATACATATGTCCAAATCCAGCTTTTTATTTTAAGGGTAAGGAAGATCAAAAATGAAGAGATGGGGGGGGGGGGTATGAATAAAATGTCTGCTACTAGTCTCCTGCTCCTGGACAGGGTTCAGTAGAGAGTTGCCAACCTGATAGGTCCTGAACTGTCATCTAAGCTTCAGCCTCTGTCCCATCGACATAATGTTGCATCCCTCTTCCTGTTCTACAAAGTATTTTAATGGTGAATGCTCTGACGAACTACAAGCCCTTGTACCCCTCGACGTAAATACCCCCGATAAACCCGACAAGCAGCAAAATCCCACCCCTTCACAGTTGAGATCCCTAGATGTAAGAAAGCTTTCTACTCCAGTAGTTTCTTCCCCAGAACTACTAGACTTTGGAATTCCCTTCCGGGTTCCTGCTTTGCCAACTGTACTGACATGCAGAAGTTCAACTATAATGTGAACAGACATCTTGTTGCTCAACTCCCTACACAGTATCCCTGCAACTTATGTCCCCGATAGTAACACCCTACATCAAAGTGGTACTGTGCCTTGTTTGGGGTGAAAATGGAATAAAGTTTATGACAATTTTATAATGATTAAATAATTAATTAATTATATTATTAATTAATTATAATGATTAAATAATTAATGCACACGTGATTGCCATTTACAAGAGGAAAAAGTCAGTTAGAATTTAGGGGGGGGCTATGTACAACGAGAAACTATACAGAGGGAAAACTGTGGAGGTCCGACCAGCGTCTGTCCAAGGCAACTTTGAAACCCTGCAGTGTAGCTGGTTTCACAAAGATGCTACTCGAGCCAAGAACGCTGCTTGGCGCTGAAGCCTCCGGAACCGTCGGAGGTAGACCTTTGCCGCGTACCCATGGAGCCCACAATCTAGGGCAGGGATGAAGAACAGATCCCGGTCCAGACCGCATTGTCATGAAGGCCAGCAAATCTGAAAATTTGAAAATCTGAAGTCAACAATTGTGGGATATCTAGCCAATCGCTTTTCCACCGACGAACTCTGTAAATAAAAAAAATCCTAGGAAATATTTCAGTTGAACATGAACTGTCATCCGTCAGGTTTTTCCATGCCCAGCATATTGATTTTCTAATCGTGCTTGGGAGTTGAAGCTATTTCTGTGTAGATAAACTATTGGTGCCTAACATGTCATTAGATGCGTCTCGCCTAACACTTTCTGTTATCATTGGTCTGACACATAGGTTTAAGTAGACGTTGAAGGCGGGGATAAGGTCGCTTCGAAGCCTCCTGCGCTTAAAGGAAAAAATATTTAGCCTTTAAACGTTGCTCATAGGATAGACCTTTGAGGCCAGCCACCATTCTCGTCACCAGTCGCTGAACCAGATCGAGATGCTGAGCGTCCTTCACGTAATAGGGGGATGTGGCCTGAATACTGTATTCGAGTATCGGGCGCAGCAGAGAAGTGTAGAGGGGAAGAGAGATGAAGGGAGTGAGACGACCAAAGGAGCGACGCATGAGGAACAGGATACGCTTACAACCTTTATAACCTTACTACCTATACAACCATTACAACCTGTACAACCTCACAACCTTACAATCTTTACAACTTTACTACTTATACAATCTTACAACCTTTAATACCTATACGACCATTACAACCTATAAAACCTATACGACCATTACAACCTATAAAACCTATACGACCATTACAACCTATAAAACCTATACGACCATTACAACCTATAAAACCTATATGACCATTACAACCTATAAAACCTATACGACCATTACAACCTAAAAACCTATACGACCATTACAACCTATAAAACCTATACAACCATTAAAACCTATAAAACCTATACAACCATTACAACCTATAAAACCTATACGACCATTACAACCTATAAAACCTATACGACCATTACAACCTATAAAACCTATATGACCATTACAACCTATAAAACCTATACGACCATTACAACCTAAAAACCTATACGACCATTACAACCTATAAAACCTATACAACCATTAAAACCTATAAAACCTACACGACCATTACAACCTATAAAACCTATACGACCATTACAACCTATAAAACCTATACGACCATTACAACCTATAAAACCTATACAACCATTACAACCTATAAAACCTATACGACCATTACAACCTATAAAACCTATACAACCATTACAACCTATAAAACCTATACAACCATTACAACCTATAAAACCTATACAACCATTACAACCTATAAAACCTATACAACCATTACAACCTATAAAACCTATACGACCATTACAACCTATAAAACCTATACAACCATTACAACCTATAAAACCTATACGACCATTACAACCTATAAAACCTATACAACCATTACAACCTATAAAACCTATACAACCATTATAACCTATAAAAAACTATACAACCATTACAACCTATAAAACCTATACAACCATTACAACCTATAAAACCTATACGACCATTACAACCTATAAAACCTATACAACCATTACAACCTATAAAACCTATACGACCATTACAACCTATAAAACCTATACAACCATTACAACCTATAAAACCTATACGACCATTACAACCTATAAAACCTATACGACCATTACAACCTATAAAACCTATACAACCATTACAACCTATAAAACCTATACAACCATTACAACCTATAAAACCTATACGACCATTACAACCTATAAAACCTATACGACCCTTACAACCTTTACAACCTTGCAACATTTACAACCTCACAACCTCACAACCTTTAATATCTATACAACCTTTACAACGTATACAACCTTACAACCTTTAATACCTATACAACCTTACAACCTATACAACCATTACAATCTTGCAACCATAGAAACTTAGAGCCTTAGAACTCTCCTCCATCTTGCCAGTCGCTAATATGAATGAATTAGTAGAAATGATGGTGATGATTGGATGCAAACAAATGGGAATTTAGAAAATAAATAAATTAATAAAAAAAATCTTTGCACATAGAATTCGACCCTCCTCCAAAAATATTCTTTCTACGCGATTGTTAGTGCCAACAGGACATGTACCTCGACACAGCGAATCTGCTAGAAAATACCTTGTATGATCCTCAGAGATGACGCAGGCAGCAAAGAGGCCTCACAGTATACCAAGACTTTTTGAGAAAAAGACACTCAGAGTCAGAGTTTCTAGCCGTAATTAGTGGGCAAGAATTAGGGGATGATTAAAGACAGTGCAGGAGACGGAGGAGGGTGGAGGCGTTAATACAGGGAGTTCATTTTATTTTTATAATGAGTATATCTTTCACAGTATACCATTGGTTGGTGGGCCGAGTAGAAGTATCAAACAAACTTACCGAACCCGGCACATCCTGCAGCTGCCAATCCATGTGAAGCGATGTGGACGAAAGCTAAAACCCTGGTGATACTTTTTTCTGCAATAAACTTCCTCAGGCCAGCAAATGTCGAAGCACCTGTAAAACAAAAATTTATATATATTTATAGTAAGTTATAAAATGTATATGGCAATTAAGCTACACTGAATATTCCACGTTTCATCCACTCTAGGACTCTTCAGGCGTATGCGCGAATTCTGTGGTTATTTGTCGTTTTTATATGCGCATCTTCTATTGAGTTTTAGTTTGCCAATAAGCTTTCTAGTATCCACCACGCCCTTCTTATCAGCCAATGAGCATGCATTTATCGGACAAAGGCCTATTTGACCTCTGGTTGACCTGTTCCTTTGTGTTTTCTCTATTTAGCCTGGATATTTAGTTTCTTGATCTGTTTAAATCTAGGTTAGTGTTTCTTTTGTTTTTGTTTTATTTTTATGTTAATTTATATATAAATATATATGTGTACATACATATATGCACATATATATGCATATATATATCCATACATATATGTGTGATCGTTTATGTATATTCATGTTTATTTAATTTATTTATTTGTTTATTTCCTATTGTTTTTGTTAGTTTTAAAACGATTTTGTATCGCTATCCTAGAGTAAATTTTATCTTGTGAACACAGTTGTTTGCTATTTCTCTTCTACAGTTTAATAGATGTTGAGGTTCTTTAAAGTACAGGATAGCAAATATTTCATGAAAGCATAATCTACATGGGTCGTCTAGGTCCCTACAGGTGGTAGCTTGTCTTATTATTTTCCATTAGACTACCGATTATTGTTATTCTGCCAGTTCAACACCTTTGCGTATTAGTGGTGGTGGATATCCTCTTTTCCGCAGGGTTAGTTGCAGTTCATTAAGTCGAGTCCAACGGAGGTGTCTGTCTGTGACAATGATGCAGACTCTATGTGCCAAGGAGTAGGGTATGGAGTTTAGACAGTTTTTTGGATGGTGGCTTTTGAAGTGGAGGTATTGTTGAGTGTCTGTGGGTTTGTGATAGATGTCTTTGATTATGTTGTTGTTTTTAATTGTTACTAGGATGTCTAGAACCTAGAAAAGGTAGTTCTGTGGGGCTCTGTTCTAGTCTGAAGTTTATTTTGGGATGTAGATTTTGTAGTATAGTGTGGAGTTCTCTGATATCCCTCATGTGGTTTTCCAGAGGATAAATCAGTCGTCCAGGTATCTTTTCCAAGATTTTATGAAGAGTATTTTAATATTGTGTCCGTATTTCTGTTCTATCCTTTCATAAAGGATCTCTTCCAGGAAGGCGAGTGTTGGTGCCATTTTAGCACCCATTGCTGTGTTTGAATGTAATTGTCACTATTAAATTCAATAATTATGACATAATGTTGATTTTTTAAAAATGTCTCAAACTTCAGAGATCTTCTTTTTTTTTTTTTTTTTACAAAGGCATCACCACATTATCAAGGCCCAGAGGCCACTCAAGGATAAGGGTTAAAGAGTGTACAGTAGAAATTGGTCAATATAGTAATCATTAGTAATGAAAATTTGGTAAATTTAATAACTTATATGGAACGGCTCATCAAGAACTTATTTACTTTAGACTTGAACACAACCATATTGTAGTCAGCCGGAAAGCAGGAAAACGGAAGACAATTCCACAGGCGTGCAGTTCTAAGAAAGAAGCTTTGTTCATGGAATCTACGTTTAGGTTTAGGCACAGATAAAGAGTGGGGGAAATTATTGATAGTGTTTACAGCTAGACGAGTGTTTCTTGTGAAAGTTTGGCGAGGGGGGACCATAGATTGAAGCTCAGTTGAACACTTTCCATGAAAATAACGATACATCAGAGACAAACTCGCAACATCTCTTCTGTGAGATAGAGGTTGCAAGGAGGAGAAAAGGACATCTCCTACGAGGCTACGAAGTCTATTTTGAACTCTATCAAGGCAGCACAAGTCCTTTCTAGCAGCTCCTGCCCAGATGTGGCAACAGTATTCCATCCTTGGACGTACCTGGCTCTTATATAGGTAGAGAATAGCATCAGCAGTGAGATATCTACTGGATCGATAGAAAGATCCCACCATTTTTCCAGCGGCCTTGGCAACAGATTTGATATACGTGTTCCATTTAAGATCAGGAGTAATGGTCAAGCCCAGAAGCTTGTCAAAACTTGAGGCCTCCTGAAGACGAGAGCCATTCATTTCAATTGATGACAAATGTGAATTAGAATGTTGATGATGTAAAGAGAGAAGCTTGGTTTTAGATGCATTAAAAGTAACCAGCCACTCCTTTCCCCGTTGTACTATGTGCTCAAGATCAGAGGAGAGGGAATTGGAGAGAACTTGGTCGTTTACTGTCTTAGATGTGGTACCATAAATGGTAGTGTCGTCAGCATAAATGTCTACAAATGATATAAGGATATGATTTGGAAGATCATTAATGTAGATCAGGAAAAGAGTTGGGCCCAGGATGGATCCCTGAGGGACACCGGCATTAATACTGTGAACTTCTGATTTTTGCCCCTCAACTACTACTCTTATGAACCTATCAGAAAGAAATGATTTAATAATTGAGAAGACTTTTCCAGCTATACCATAGCTAGCGATCTTATGAAGTAAACCTTTATGCCATACCCTATCAAAGGCTTTAGATATGTCAAGAGCAATTGCCCTAGAAAGATTGCCACCGTCGAGAGATTTGCTAATCCTATGCGATATAACTGTAAGGACATCTGCTGTAGATCTAGCAGAACGGAAACCATATTGAGTGTCACTAAGAAGGTTATTTTTGTTGAGATGTTTGATTACTTCTGTATTTAACACAGATTCTAGCAACTTACTCATGACGCACAGGAGACTTATTGGCCTGTACTGAGAGGGGGATGAGCGATCACCTGAATTCTAAAATACAGGGCATACTGATGAGATTTTCCAGGGAGATGGGAAACTATTCTCCTTAAGACAACGTTTAAACAGTTTTGTAAGTATGGGCGCTAATTCAGGTTGAAGTTTTTTGAGTACTATAATTGGAATACCATCAAGGCCAGTTGCTTTACTCGAATCAAGGTTTTTGATTAGCTTCGCAACATCACGTACAGATATACGTATATGACATAGCGTGTTTTCTGATACAGGAGGAAATATTGGGGGTTGGCGGTCTTGGTCGCAAAGGGTAGAATTAGCTGCAAAGTTCTTGACAAAGAGTTTGGCTTTGTCTGATGCTGACGAGATTACCTCAGGTCCATTGATAATAGTTGGGATGGAGCACACGCTTCTGTTCAGGATTCTGTTTGCTATTTGCCAAAACTGGTGGGAACCAAGCCGCTGCTCAGCTACTTTGGACTTAACAGATTGAGCATACAACTCTCTTGCGTTCCTTAAGAAGAAATTGAAATTAAGGGAATTTTGCTTAATCGGTGTCAAATGACTCTGGATTAAATTCAATGCATTGAATTTTCAAATAGAATGCTTCCAGGCCCCTTTTATCCAGTTTGCATGAAAAGTAAATTCAACAAAATATAACCCACTTTTAGTGTATGTGGGCCTAGTAACGGCATTTATAATGATCAGTAAATTTGATTTCTACATAACTGACTGTCCGTAAAGAAAAAAATCATGCGACTTTGTGTATTTTCTAAATAATATTTTATTTGTTTTTTTTTCTTTTTCACTAAACTGAAAATCTCACCTCTTCACTCTAAAGGTCCCAATTTGCCGTAAAACATTCTTTTCTTTTTTTACATAGGCATCACCACTTATCAAGGCCAAGAGGCCGCTCGAGGATAAGGGTTAAAGAGTGTACAGTAGAAATTGGACAATATAGTAACCGTTAGTAATGGAGATTCGGTAAATATGTTAACTGATATATTCTACTTAGATAGCTTATTTCCTTGGATTGCTTACTGGATTTTCCTCCTGAATGCCCGTTTTCACGACTGTACCAACAAGCAGACATTTAAATGTAAACCAAATTCCTATCCTTACATCATCAACGCTCTGATCCCCATCTGGCATTAATTGTGATGGATGGCTCTCGTCTGGGTGAGGCCCCGTGTTTTGACAAGCTTCTGGGTTTGACCTTTACTCCTGATCTGAAATGGAACACGTACATCAAGTCTGTTGCCAAGGTCGCTGGAAAGATGGTGGGATCCTTCTACCGCTCCAGAAGATATCTCACTACTGATGCAATTCTCTATCTATATAAAAGCCAAGTACGTCCAAGGATGGAATACTGTTGCCATATAACAGCCTATCCTGCCTTGACAGAGTACAAAATAGACTTCATGGCTTAGTGGGGGATGCCCTTTTCTCTACCCTGCAACCTCTCTCCCACAGAAGAGACGTTGCGAGCCTATCCTTGTTTTATCGTTATTTTCATGGTAAGTGCTCGTCTGAACTCCAATCTCTGGTCCCCCCTCGCCAATCTTTCATGAAAAACACCCGTCTAGCTGAATCCACTGTGAAAAACTTCCCCCACTCTATATCTGTGCCTAAATCAAAACGCGGATTCCATGAACAAAGCTTCTTTCTTAGAACTGCACGCCTGTGGAACTCTGTTCCGTCTGCCTGCTTCCCACCGGACTACAACTTGGATGTCTTCAAGTCCAATGTTAACAAATTCCTAATGAACCGCCCCCTTAAGTAAACACTTCATCAAATCTCCACACTAATGTAATGTACTTGCAATAGCCCTTATCCCTGAGTGGCTTCCGGGCCTTGATAAGTGGTGATCACTGTGTAAAAAAATAAAAAAAATGTGAGCAAACATCTTGCTGCACAACTCCCCACTTAGGATGCCCCTATAAATCTGACCCTAATCATAGTAACTCCATACATTTCAATATCAATACGGTTGGAGTGAAATGAAGTGTCAAGAATAAGCATTCAGTTTTTTTTTACTATAGACAACAAATTCGAAAAAGTCGTAAAAAAGCAAATAAATCACAAATAAATGTTACCAAAGGCAAGATACCTCTTCTACCTAATCCGATAAGTTGTTTTGCGTTTTTAACTTATTTTAAAGCGTTTATTCTGTTTAAAACGCAAGTATTGTCGAGTTAGTAAGTTAAACCGGCAAGATGTCGTCTTCAGAGTGTCCATAATGCTCCAATAAGTGTGGTCTTCTATCATAATTTGTTTATTTTTGATGTTTGAGCCATTACCGAAGACAGCGTCTTCTTGTCAGATATCTTGTTTTCTGTTTAATTTACCAAATCAACACTACTTGTTTTTCAATACGAATAAACGTTTTAAAATATGTTGAAACACAAAAACTTATCCACCTTTTTTGTTTTCGTTTTTGCTTTTTTGTTGTTTTTTTTGTTTATGTTTTTGTTTTTAATTTGTTTTTAGTATTTCTTGTTTTTGTTTTTATTTTTTGTTTTTTCGTCGTTTTTTTGTTTATGTTTTTGTTTTTTTTGTTTTTAGTATTTCTTGTTTTTGTTTTTATTTTTTGTTTTTTCGTCGTTTTTTTGTTTATGTTTTTGTTTTTTTTTGTTTTTAGTATTTCTTGTTTTTGTTTTTTTATTTTTTGTTTTTGTTTTTTCGTCGTTTTTTTTGTTTATGTTTTTTTTTTGTTTTTAGTATTTCTTGTTTTTGTTTTTTTGTTTTGTTTTTCCTTGTTTTTTTGTCTTTTTTAATTTTTGTTTTTGTGTTTTCGTTGCTTTTTGTTTTTTGTTATTTGTCTTTTTATATTTTATTTTTTGTTTTTGTGTTTTTTGTTTTATTTTCTTTATTTTTTGTTTTTCCTTGTTTTTTGTTATGCTTTTGTCTTTTTTGTTTTGTTTTTTGTCTTTTTGTTTTGTTTTTGTCTTTTTTGTTTTTGTGTTTTATTGTTTCTTTGTTTTTTGTTTTTGTTTCTTCTTGTTTTTTGTCCTGTTTGTTTTTGTTTCTTTTAAATTTTTTGTTTGTTTATCGTTTTTTTTTTTGTTGTCTATTGTAAAACAACCCCAATCGTTCTTCTAATTTAAAATATGTTCAGTAAAAATTTGACGGCGTGATTCGTGTTATTCGTCCAGGATTATAGGAGATTATCTGAGATTATCAGAAAAGTATTGGTATCATTAAGAACGCTCTTTGTGTTTATAAATCCGTCAAACAAAAGTTGAACAATTAAAGTAATTTATCTGTGTTAAAATTTAGTGGTTTTCGCGCTAGAGCTGGAAAACCTAGTTTATTTATTTATTTATTTTTACTTATTTATTTATTTATTTTACTTATTTTTATATCTATTTTTACTTATTTTTTATTTATTTTTGCTTATTTTTTAATGAATTTTTACTTATTTTTTTTATTTATTTTTACTTATTTATTTATTTTACTTATTTATTTATTTTTACTTATTTTTATATTTATTTTTACTATTTTTTATTTATTTTTGCTTATTTTTATATCTATTTTTACTTATTTTTTATTTATTTTTACTTATTTATTTATTTATTTTTGCTTTTTTATTTATTTATTTTTACTTATTTATTACTTATTTATTGTTACTTATTTATTTATTTATTACTTATTTATAAATTTTTACTTATTTTTATTTATTTTTACTTATTTATTTATTTATTTATTTTTGCTTATTTATTTATTTTTGCTTATTTATTTATTTATTGTTACTTATTTATTTATTTATTTTTACTTATTTATTTATTTATTTATTGTTACATATTTATTATTTATTTACTTTTACTTGTTTATTTATTTATTTATTTTTGCTTATTTATTTATTTATTTATTTTTACTTATTTATTGTTACTTATTTATTTATTTATTTTTACTTATTTTTTACTTATTGATTGTTACTTATTTATTATTTATTTATTTATTTACTTATTTATTATTTATTTATTAATTTTGTTCTTATTTATTTATTTACTTATTTATTACTTATTTATTTATTTTATTATTATTATTTTTTATTATTTATTTTTTTACTTATTTATTTATTTTTTCTTATTTATTTATTTATTTTTACTTATTTATTACTTATTTATTGTTACTTATTTATTTATTTATTTTTACTTATTTATTTATTATTTTTTACTTATTTATTTATTTATTTTTACTTATTTATTTATTATTTTTTACTTATTTATTTATTTATTTATTTTTGCTTATTTATTTATTTATTTATTTATTTTTACTTATTTATTATTACTTACTTATTTATTTATTTTTACTTATTTATTTATTTATTTATTTTTACTTATTTATTTATTTATTTTTACTTATTTATTACTTATTTATTGTTACTTATTTATTATTTATTTACTTTTACTTATTTATTTATTTACTTTTACTTATTTATTACTTATTTATTATTACTTATTTATTTATTTATTTTTACTTATTTATTTATTTATTTATTTTTACTTATTTATTTATTTATTTTTACTTATTTATTACTTATTTATTGTTACTTATTTATTATTTATTTACTTTTACTTATTTATTTATTTATTTTTACTTATTTATTTATTTATTTTTACTTATTTATTATTTATTTACTTTTACTTATTTATTTATTTATTTTTACTTATTTATTTATTTATTTTTACTTATTTATTATTTATTTACTTTTACTTATTTATTTATTTATTTTTACTTATTTATTTATTTATTTTTACTTATTTATTATTTATTTACTTTTACTTATTTATTTATTTATTTTTACTTATTTATTTATTTATTGTTACTTATTTATTATTTATTTACTTTTACTTATTTATTTATTTATTTTTACTTATTTATTTATTTATTTTTACTTATTTATTATTTATTTACTTTTACTTATTTATTTATTTATTTTTACTTATTTATTACTTATTTATTATTACTTATTTATTATTTATTTACTTTTACTTATTTATTTATTTACTTATTTATTATTTATTTATTAATTTTTTTCTTATTTATTCATTTACTTATTTATTACTTATTTATTTATTTTATTATTATTATTTTTTATTATTTATTTTTTTACTTATTTATTTATTTTTTCTTATTTATTAATTTTGTACTTATTTATTTATTTTTATTACTTATTTATTTATTTATCATTATTTATTTATTTTTATTATTTATTTTTTTACTTATTTATTTATTTTTTACTTATTTATTCATTTTTTACTTATTTATTTATTTTTTATTACTTATTTATCTATTTATCATTATTTATTTATCTTTTATTATTTATTTGTTACTTGTTTATTTATTTTTACTTATTTATTTTTTACTAGTTTATTTATTATTTATTTATATTTTTATTATCTATTTTTATTATTTATTTATTTTTTACTTATTTATTTATTTTTTTATTACTTATCAATTTATTATTATTTTTTTAATTTTAATTTTTTTACTTATTTATTCATTTTTTACTTATTTATTCATTTTTTACTTATTTATTCATTTTTTACTTATTTATTGTTTTTTTATGTATTTATTTTTTAGTACTTATTTATTTATTTATCATTATTTATTTATTTTTATTATTTATTTTTTTACTTATTTATTTATTTTTTATTACTTATTTATTTTTTATTACTTATTTATCATTATTTATTTATTTTTTTATTATTTATTTTTTTACTTATTTATGTATTGTTTATTTATTTATTTATTTATTTTTTTATTACTTATCAATTTATTATTATTTTTTTAATTTTAATTTTTTTACTTATTTATTTATTTTTTACTTATTTATTCATGTTTTACTTATTTATTGTTTTTTACGTATTTATTTTTTAGTACTTATTTATTTATTTATCATTATTTATTTATTTTTATTATTTATTTATTACTTATTTATTTATTTTTTATTACTTATTTATTTATTTATCATTATTTATTTATTTTTTTATTATTTATTTTTTTACTTATTTATGTATTGTTTACTTATTTATTTATTTATTATTTATTTATTTTTACTATTTATTTGTTTTTATTACTTATTTATTTATTATTATTGTATTTTTTTTATTTATTTATTTATTATTTACTTATTTATTTTTTTATTTTTTTTATTTTTATTATTTATTAATTTTTTACTTATTTATTTATTATTTATTTTTTACATATCTATTTATTTATTATTTATTTTTTACTTATTTATTTATTTATTATTTATTTATTTATTTATTACATATTTATTTATTTTTTACTTATTTATTTATATTTTACTTATTTATTTGTTTATTTATTTATTTATTTATTGCATATTTATTTTTTTTTACATATTTATTTATGTTTTACATATTTATTTATTTTTTATAATTTATTTATCTTTTACTTATTATTTATTTATCATTTTTTTACTAGCATCATGATAATGCTCGTCCTCCCACAGCACTACTGACCAAAGATTTTATAGAAGAACTTAGTCGAGGAATATTGCTCCATCCTGAATATTCTCCCGACTTAGCTCCCTCAGATTATCACTTATTTCAAAAATTACAAAGTACCATTCATATGTTTCTAAAAATATTCTCACCCATGTTGACCCCAAAACGACCTTCTTTAGTCAACAGAAAGTGAGTCATCTACCATCATGATAATGCTCATTCTTGCACAGCATTACTGACCAAAGATCTAGTAGAATTTTGTTGGGAAATCTTGATCCCCACCCACCCGGCTTTTTTTGGATTATCAGGGTTTTTTTTAGTCTTTTTTTTTTTTTTTTAATTTTTTTTATTACATTTTCACCCCAAACAAGGCAAATTGCCACTTTGGTGTAGGGGGCTACTATCAGGGGCAACAACTACTGGGGTACTATGTAGGGATTTGGGCAGCAAGATGTCGGTTCATGTTACACTTGAACTTCTGCACGTCAGTACTGTTGGGGAAGCAGAGACCTGGAATGGAATTCCAAAGTCTAGCGGTTCTGGAGAAGAAACTATTGGAGTAGAAAGATCTTTTACATCTAGGGATCTCTACAGTGTGAGGGTGAGATTTAGCAGCCTGTTGGGTTTGTTGAGGGTGCTCACGTCGTGGGGGCACAAGTGATTGCAGTTCGTCAGAGCATTCACCACTAAAATGCTTGTAGAAAAGGCAGAGGGATGCAACATTTCGTCGATGGGACAGAGGCTGAAGCTTAGATGCCAGTTCAGGGCCTATCAGGTTTTCAACTCCCTTTTGAACCTTGTCAAGGAGCGAGAGACTAGTAGTAGATGCACCAGCCCAGATGTGACAGCAATACTCCATACATGGGCGAATGGTGGCCTTATAGAGGTACAGGATACTTTCGGGTGTCAGTAGTTTTCTAGCATGGTAGAGAGAGCCCACCTGTCTTGCAGCGGCCCTGGCAATGCCTATTTCGAGGATTACAATACCAGTTAGATGACCTAAAGTTAACATCACAAGAGGAGATTGAATATGAGTCAGATTCATATTTCACATCAAAACCTAAGAAAAAAATTGGGGGGGGGGGGTTATGCACAAACAGTAAACATAAACAAATTCCTGATAAACCGCCCCCTTAAGTAAGACACTTTATCAAATCTCCATTACTAACGATTACTACGATTTTATCCCATTGACTACTGTACACGCAATAACTCTTATCCCCGAGTGGCTTTCAGGCCTTGATAAGTGGTGACTCCCATGTAAAAAAAAAATTGAGGCAGGGTTCGAAGTTAGTTAGAGCCACAGTCAGACAGTCAGAGAGCGAGTTTGTCAGAGTTGAGTCAGCTACACTGGGAGCTGACGCCATCTTGAAGGCGAGAAGGGGAGAAGAGGAGACCATGTAGTCATAAAAGCTTGAATCCCTGATCATCATTAATCATCCAGCTGGTATGAATAAAGTCATCTATATTTGTAAACTTGTAAAGTTGGTCTCCGCTTGTCGTCATTACATCTGAAAGGTAAATGTGTTTTTGTCTATCATCTTGTAAACGAACTTTGTATAACTCCTCCAAAGTATTATGTGTCCCCTCCGGAATGTATGTATATATATGTGCATATGTGTACGTATATGTATGCGTAAGTATATGTGTGTATGTATTTGTATATGTGGATGTATATGTATGTATATGAGTATGTATGCATGTGGGTATGTATATGTATGTTTGTTTATTATGCATTGTGTATGCATATGGGTATATATGAGCGTATGCTTCTAGACATGTATGTGTACATCTCCCCTTTATCTGTGTTATCCAGAACTGTTGCATAAATGTCTCAGCTCCGTATTAAAAATAATATGTTATTATCATTTTCTGTATTATGTGTCTCCGATATGAACCCTCGATTACATAATAATTGTAGTCAGCTGGAAAGCAGACAAACGAAACAGAGTTCTGTAACACAATATGAGCGCATTGAAAAATATCAGCAGCAACAAAGGATAGCTGGCTTGCAAAGAGATAAACAGTAGCAGCAGCAGCCGAAAAAAGCAGATATGCAAATTAGGAAGTGTGCGCCAGAAGAAGGAAAAAAGCTTGTCTGAGCTCCAATCACTGGTTCCCCCCTCGAAAAACACCCGTCTAGCTGAAACCACTGCCAGTAATTTTCCCCACTCTTTAACTGTGCCTTAATCAAAACGTAGATTCCATGAACAAAGCTTCTTTCTTAGAAGTGCACCCCTATGGAATTCTCTTCCATTTGACTGTTTCCCACCTGACTACAACTTGGATGTCTTCAAGTCCAACATAAACAAATTCTTGATAAACCGCCCCCTTAAGTAAGACACTTTATCAGATCTCCATTACTAACGATTACTATGATATTATCCCATTGATTACTGTACACGCAATAACCCTTATCCTCAAGTGGCCTCCGGGTCTTGATAAGAGGTGACTTCCTTGTAAAAAAAGAAAAACACCACGTGCTTGGAGCAGACGTTTTACAGGCGTGCAGTTCTCAGAAAGAAGCCTTGTTTATGGAATCTACGTTTAGGTTTAGGCACAGATAAACAGTGGGGAGAAATTATTGATAGTGGTTTCAGCAAGACGAATGTTTTTCGTGAAAGTTTGGACAAGGGGTACCATAGATTGGCGTTCAGAAGAGCACTTGCCATGAAAATAATAAAGCAGGGACAGGCTCGCAATATCTCTTCTAAAAAGCATACGGATCCCCTACTAGGCTACAGGGTCTATTTTGAACTCTGCGAAGGCAGAATAAGATGCTTTGGGCAACTCTTGCCTAGGTTTGGCAACAGTACTTCATCCTGGGTATGTACTTGGCTCTTATACAGGTAGAGAATTGCATCGGCGGTGTCATATTTACTGGAGAATATGCTGGTAGAATGAATATGCTGGTAGAATGAATATGCTGGTAGAATGAATATGCTGGTAGAATGAATATGCTGGTAGAATGAATATGCTGGTAGAATGAATATGCTGGTAGAATGAATATGCTGGTAGAATGAATATGCTGGTAGAATGAATATGCTGGTAGAATGAATATGCTGGTAGAATGAATATGCTGGTAGAATGAATATGCTGGTAGAATGAATATGCTGGTAGAATGAATATGCTGGTAGAATGAATATGCTGGTAGAATGAATATGCTGGTAGAATGAATATGCTGGTAGAATGAATATGCTGGTAGAATGAATATGCTGGTAGAATGAATATGCTGGTAGAATGAATATGCTGGTAGAATGAATATGCTGGTAGAATGAATATGCTGGTAGAATGAATATGCTGGTAGAATGAATATGCTGGTAGAATGAATATGCTGGTAGAATGAATATGCTGGTAGAATGAATATGCTGGTAGAATGAATATGCTGGTAGAATGAATATGCTGGTAGAATGAATATGCTGGTAGAATGAATATGCTGGTAGAATGAATATGCTGGTAGAATGAATATGCTGGTAGAATGAATATGCTGGTAGAATGAATATGCTGGTAGAATGAATATGCTGGTAGAATGAATATGCTGGTAGAATGAATATGCTGGTAGAATGAATATGCTGGTAGAATGAATATGCTGGTAGAATGAATATGCTGGTAGAATGAATATGCTGGTAGAATGAATATGCTGGTAGAATGAATATGCTGGTAGAATGAATATGCTGGTAGAATGAATATGCTGGTAGAATGAATATGCTGGTAGAATGAATATGCTGGTAGAATGAATATGCTGGTAGAATGAATATGCTGGTAGAATGAATATGCTGGTAGAATGAATATGCTGGTAGAATGAATATGCTGGTAGAATGAATATGCTGGTAGAATGAATATGCTGGTAGAATGAATATGCTGGTAGAATGAATATGCTGGTAGAATGAATATGCTGGTAGAATGAATATGCTGGTAGAATGAATATGCTGGTAGAATGAATATGCTGGTAGAATGAATATGCTGGTAGAATGAATATGCTGGTAGAATGAATATGCTGGTAGAATGAATATGCTGGTAGAATGAATATACTGGTAGAATGAATATGCTGGTAGAATGAATATGCTGGTAGAATGAATATGCTGGTAGAATGAATATGCTGGTAGAATGAATATACTGGTAGAATGAATATACTGGTAGAATGAATATGCTGGTAGAATGAATATGCTGGTAGAATGAATATACTGGTAGAATGAATATGCTGGTAGAATGAATATGCTGGTAGAATGAATATGCTGGTAGAATGAATATGCTGGTAGAATGAATATACTGGTAGAATGAATATACTGGTAGAATGAATATACTGGTAGAATGAATATGCTGGTAGAATGAATATACTGGTAGAATGATCCCAAGATGTTTTCCAGCAACCTTGGCAATGGATTTGATGCATGTGTTCCATTTCAGATCAGGAGTAAAATTCGATTTCAGATCAGAAGCTTCTCAAAACACGGAAACTCTCCATTTTAATTGGTGTCAGACGGGGGTCAGGGCTTTGATGATGGAAAGATAGAAGCTTGTTTTTTTTTTTTTTTTTAATTTATCAGCCACTCCTTTCCCCATTGCACTACGTGCTCAAGATCAGAGGAAAGAGAATCGGAGAGATCTTTTTCATTTACGACCTTTGAAGTGTTGCCATAGATGATAGTGTCGTCAGCATAAATGTCTACAAATGAGCTTAGAATGAGATTTGGGAAATCAAGAAGAGAGTTGGGCCCAGGATGGACCCGTGAGGGACGCCAGCATTAATACTGTGAGCTTCTGTACCTTTCTGATTTTATTTTTTGTTTTTTTGATCCAGATCTAACGAATATTTTAAAATCTCAATTGGCAAAACTGGTGTCTGTCACATTAGCAAGCAATATTATTATTATTATTATTATTATTATTATTATTATTATTATTATTATTATTATTATTATTGTGGGGTGGGATTACACCGGTGTTTGACGTTTGACGGGCGGGGAAGGCAGACGGGATGACGTACAGGTGTCAATATGTGTAAAGCTCATCCTAATCCAATTTAAGCAACGCGTTCGGATTTAAATCGATTGACCCATTATCCTTCAAACCATGCTCAGTCAATTATCGTCTCCGTCTGCGCAGTGTCGCCGATTTAATGAGGGTTCTGCGCAGGAGAAGCTATACACACGAAGATTATCCTATTTTCTTTCTTTTATTTATTTATTTATTCATTTCTTTTTTTTAATGTCTGTTTATCCAAACATGATTTCTACCTGCGATCTTCCAGAGGAACGAACCATTAACGTTGAACCTACCTAGCTGGTCGGATAGTGTCCGGCCATTGAAGGTTTCTAACCTCATTAGAATAAAAAAGAGTCATGTTTTTGTTGCCAATATAAAAGTATTGTTTTTGTTTTTTTATGTAAAGATCCGACGAACGATTTTTCTATCGCAAGTTTAACTTGGATCTTTTTACCCGAATTTTCATTACGTCACTAATCAAATATGGCGGATAAAAATGACGAACAAAGATGGCGGACAAAAACGGGAGCATTTCGCTAAGCATTCCATAATATAAACAGAAATTATTAATAACATCAAAACACCATAATATAAACAGAAATTATTAATAACATCAAAACATCATAAATCGAATTGGATAAAACTTAAAGTTTATAAATAATCAACGGATCTTTGTATTCATCTTTTTATTCAAACGGAACCTTGGGAATTATTTGAACTGTTTCAATGTTCGTTTTTAACGAAATATAACAACATTTTTTTTATCTAGATACTTGACAGCATGTTTCATCTGGAAATATAACATTTTAGCTGGAAACTTGACAGAATTCATCATCTGGAAATATAACTTTTTCATCTGGAAACTTTACAACAGTCATTATTTAGAAACTTTTTCATCTGGAAATTTGACAGCATTTTCATCTGGAAATATAACTTTTTTATTTGGAAACTTGATATATTCTCATCAGGAAATATAACTTTTTCATCTGGAAATATAACTTTTTATATGGAAACTTGACAACAGTTTTTATCTAGAAACTTTTTCATCTGGAAATTTGACAGCATTTTTCATCTGGAAATATAACTATTTCATCTGGAAATATAACTTTTTATCTGCAAACTTGACTACATTCTCATCTGGAAAAAT
Organism: Euprymna scolopes; assembly: GCF_053919585.1. Taxonomy (NCBI): domain Eukaryota; kingdom Metazoa; phylum Mollusca; class Cephalopoda; order Sepiida; family Sepiolidae; genus Euprymna; species Euprymna scolopes. The sequence goes on along the minus strand of NC_136518.1, from coordinate 2,407,191 downwards.
AACTATTTCATCTGGAAATATAACTTTTTATCTGGAAACTTGACAACATTCTTTATCTAGAAACTTTTTCATCTGGAAATTTGGCAGCATTTTTCATCCGGAAATATAACTTTTTTATTTGGAAACTTGACTACCTTCTCATCTGGAAATATAACTATTTCATCTGAAAACTTGACAACATTTTTCATCTTGAAATATAATTTTTCCATCTGGAAACTTGATAATATTCTTCATATTGGAAAGAAAATTTTCATGTGGAAATATAGCAACATTCTTTATCTAGATGCCTGATCTATTTCCAATAAGCGATTGAAAAATCCACAATTCACAAACGGAATTGATTATTTATATTTTTTCAACTGTTTTTCAACTTTGTCGGATTATTTATTTATTTTTTTTTTAAGAAATTAAAATTATCCAATCGGATTATCTCAAGTATTGAGTACCTCTAAAAGTATCTGAATGCTGATCGTTTTCAGCGTATCACAAATTATAGAAATAATTCGTTCGAGAAAAAAAAAAAATTGATATATATATACATACATCGGTTTTGATATTTTACGTCAAGAAATGAATTTAGCGTAGGTATTTTACTCTCGAGAAAATCGATTTCTTTAAATCGGTGACATATATAATAATTCTCTCTCTCTCTCTTTCTCTCTCTCTTTCTCTCTCTCACCCCCCCCCATATATATATATATATATATATATATATATATATATATATATATATATATATATATATATATATAAGAAATCTTTTTTGATATATATATATAGATATAACTACTTCATTTATTCACATAAATTTAATATACGAAAGTATAGATTTATGCGTAAACTTTAAGTATTTACTTCAAAAGTGCTCAATACGTAGGTAGAGCTAGTTAGTAATTTATAAAATATATATGGCGATTAAGCTACACTGAATATTCGGCGTTTCATCCACTATAGGATTCGTCAGGCTTATATAGATAGCTAGATAGATATAATAAGAAAAATTGCGATATAAGTAACTTTCTTTTTAAACTTGTATATAAGTATTTCACAAAAATTCAGTAATAAACAAACAAAAACAAAGCGTATAATATATCCTGAAGATTTATCAAACGTATACTAAAACGCGTAAACATACGTGTGGAGTAATAACATTTATACACTAAAGAGTTCCAAAACAAGGGAGATAATCCCTAAGGAGTATTCGAAGAATCTAAACTTATCTATGTATACACGGTATAGCTTCCTAAGCTAACACAGAAAGGTAAAACCATTTATAGGTCTTCATTGTTATCCGTACAGTAAAGAGTTCCACAGCAAGGGAGATAATCTCTGCTAAGCGGTTACTTTTTGCATTACTTATTATTCGCGTATACTTTATTTTAAGATCTCTTTGTTATACGCAATTTTACCTAATAAAACAGGGGTGTTTTTTGCAAATTAATTCTCAAAATTGGTCACCTAAATCTTACTGAATTAGAAATCATTTATGAAATGTAAATTAATTTTTTTTAAATGTAAGCTTCGTGTTGTGGTAACGCTTATTGACTTTTAATCTACAAAAGTCGTCACTTAACATAGATTGATATCTATTAGATCTTAGGTTCATGTAGACTATGCTAATATAACTTTTGAAACCCTCAAACATAATTTTATTTAGGTGTGTAGTATTACTGATTATTACTAAGTATTACTAATCATTACTAATTATTACTAATCATTACTAATCATTTCTAACTTTAAAAATACTTTTTCTTGTCACTCAAATTGCAGTTTTTTTTTTTATTGAAGCTCTAATCTATAATCGATTATTTATAATTATTGGTTCCATATTGTATTTAATTTTATACTATGTCTGTTTAGAAGGCCATTGTCGCCAAACATATGCGCTGCTTCTTTAAGACGTTATACTTAATATTGTTCTTTTCGGTCTATAATGTTTTATCAAGGCCAAAAACCACTTAAGGATAAGAGTTACTAAGATGGATTTATTAATTACTAATCAATTTTCACCTAAAAATATTCTTAATGAATTAGATGCTTACTAATTATAAGTATTGTTTCTTATATTGTATTATAGTTTGTGATTTTGTTGCTAAGCGGGTTTGTCGGGGATATGTACGTCGAGGGGAGGCACAAGCGCAACAAGCTCATCAGAAGTACTGTTTCCTATAATGCAAGTTAATGACAGACCTGCTTAGGAGGTGATTGTCGTCCAACATATTCGTTTATCCGCTGGGACGTTTTATTTTGTATTGCTTTTCTTTGTTTATATTGTTTTATCAAGGTTAAATGCTACTCAAGGATAGTCGTTAACGGGTGGATAAGTTAATACATCATTTATAAATTTTAATGAATGAATTAAATATTACACCATTAATTAATTATAACATCATTTATAAATTCTAATGAATGAATTAAATATTACATCGTTAATCAATTTTAATGGGTGAATTAATTATTATAGCATTAATCAATTTTAAAGAGTGAATTAATTATTACACCATTCATCAATTTTAATGGGTGAATTAATTATTACACCATTTATCAATTTTAATGAGTGAATTAATTATAACATCATTTATAAATTTTAATGAATGAATTAAATATTACACCATTAATCAATTTTAATGGGTGAATTAATTATTACACCGTTTAAAAATTTTAATGAATGAATTAAATATTACATCATAAATCAATTTTAATAGGTGAATTAAATATTACACCATTAATCAATTTTAATGGGTGAATTAATTATTACACCATTTATCAATTTTAATGGGCGAATTAATTATTACACCATTTATCAATTTTAATGAGTGAATTAATTATAACCTCATTTATAAATTTTAATGAATGAATTAAATATTACAACATTAATCAATTTTAATGGGTGAATTAATTATAACGTCATTTATAAATTTTAATGAATGAATTAAATATTACACCATTAATTAATTATAACATCATTTATAAATTCTAATGAATGAATTAAATATTACATCGTTAATCAATTTTAATGGGTGAATTAATTATTATAGCATTAATCAATTTTAAAGAGTGAATTAATTATTACACCATTTATCAATTTTAATGGGTGAATTAATTATTACACCATTTATCAATTTTAATGAGTGAATTAATTATAACATCATTTATAAATTTTAATGAATGAATTAAATATTACACCATCAATCAATTTTAATGGGTGAATTAATTATTACACCGTTTAAAAATTTTAATGAATGAATTAAATATTACATCATAAATCAATTTTAATAGGTGAATTAAATATTACACCATTAATCAATTTTAATGGGTGAATTAATTATTACACCATTTATCAATTTTAATGGGTGAATTAATTATGACACCATTTATCAATTTTAATGAGTGAATTAATTATAATATCATTTATAAATTTTAATGAATGAATTAAATATTACACCATCAATCAATTTTAATGGGTGAAATAGGTGGATTAATTATTATGTAGCTTGACTTTTTTAGGATACGAACCTCAGACCATAGGCACTATGGTTGAGTGCATTAACCGTTACGTCACGAGATCATAGATGAGTTTATGTGTTATTTTTATCGATGATAAACTTATATCGATTTTTTGTTGATTTTTTTAAACGATAATACTGTTATTAGCGTCCCTAACCTGGTAGATCTTGGAAAATAATTTTCCTTAGAATATCGCCTATATGTTTCGGGGATAAACAAATGAACACATATTATTGATTTTATTTATTTTTTTTTTTTAGTATTTTAATTATAAAACAGTAAACACATATTATTTATTTTATTTATTTATTTTTTTAGTATTTTACTTATAAAACAGTAAACACATATTATTTATTATCGTTATTTATTTTTTTAGTATTTTACTTATAAAACAGTAAATACATATTATTTACTTTATTTATTTATTTTTTTAGTATTTTACTTATAAAACAGTAAACACATATTATTTATTATCTTTATTTATTTTTTTTAGTATTTTACTTATAAAAAAGTAAACACATATTATTTATTTTATTTATTTATTTTTTTTAGTATTTTACTTATAAAACAGTAAACACATATTATTTATTTTATTTTTTTTTTTAGTATTTTACTTATAAAACAGTAAACACATATTATTTATTTTATTTATTTTTTTTTTAGTATTTTACTTATAAAACAGTAAACACATATTATTTATTTTATTTATTTTTTTTTTAGTATTTTACTTATAAAACAATAAACACATATTATTTATTTTATTTATTTATTTTTTTAATCTACAAAGATGTGTTTCGTTGTTCTCTTGCTCGTCAGTGTAGCTTGACTGTTCTAGGATTCGAACCTCAGACCATATGTACTGTGGTTGAGTGCATTAACTGTTACGTCACGAGTTCATAGATGACTTTACGCGTTATTTTTATCGGTTATAAACTTATGTCGAATTTTTTGTTGATTTTCAAGCGATAATACAATTATTAGTGTCCTAAACTCTGGAGATCCAGGAAAATAGTTTTCCTTAGAATATCGCCCATATTTTTTTAAACAAATAAAGAAACATTATTTATTTATAATTTTACTTATAAAACTAATCTACACAAACGTGTTTCGTGGTTATATTGCTCGTCAGTGTAGCTTGACTGTTCTAGGATTTGAACCTCAGACTATATATACTATGGTAGATTGCATTAACTATTATGTCACAGGTTCATAGATGACTTTATGTGTTATTTTTTTATCGTTTATAAACTTATATCGTTATATTATATATATATATATATATATATATATATATATATATATATATATATATATATATATATATAAACTTATCTGTCATTAAAAAATACAACCACGGAATTATTTCATAAACTGTATGAATCCAGCACAATTTCATTGGAGTTACCTCTTGTGCATTACTTTAACGATCGAGTTAATATGATTCGTTACAACAACCGCCGTAAACCGCTTACAGGACACCGATATGATACCTCAGAGAACCTAACCGCAATTGCAGAATTTCCTCTCACTGGACACCGGAAAAGACATCGGAGAGACAGCGATTCTTGGGTCGAACATCCACTAACTGGTCATCGTCACAAGCACACCGTCATCAGACAAGAGAGCGGGACAAATGAGATTGTGCCATACCGACCAAACAGGGAACCGCTTATCTACCGTAATAACTCTACCCGAGTGGTGCTAAGTCTTCAATCGGTTGGCATCGTTGAGTCGTCGTCGTCAACTAAAGATGCCTCATCAAGCGAGACATTCAGCATTTTCACCGGAAGGAATCTTATGGGCAGAGGCGCCACCGCTGCGCTTGCCTCCACAGACAGTACGAGTGTAGTGACCAGTGTCGATGAGAACCTGCCAATCGCCGAGAGCCAGATCAGCTTGTATAATCACCGACGTTCGACTCCTTGCAGGTCGCTTAGCCTACGCTCCGAGCGAAGCACATTCCATGCAGATAGGGGAATCGTAAAAGCACTGCATGGAGGGATTCCGTTTACCTCGTCTGACCGTTCCCCAATCCGGTCAGGCGGTGTCCGGTCCCGTCCGATTTCTGTCTGCACAGAGAGCTCGACAAATGCAGTACGTCCGCGGTTGAGCTCAGCGTCCACAGAGATGGGAATGGTGACCCTTATTAAAAGGGATCGGATAAGATTTGAGGATGAGAATCATGGATTAAATGGAAGTGCGGAAAGTCTGGAACTTTCGCCTCTGGAATCAGCACGGCTGCAAATTGAAGACACCGACTTGGAGTTTAAGAGTAACGGAATCAGAAAGGACCGCGAAAGGAAAACAAAAAGCTTTGTTTCTTTAACCCAGACGAAAACTATGTTCCAAAACTTTGGAGACCGTCTGAGGAAATCCCTGAGACTCTCAAAGAGTAACATGGAAACAAGGAGCAAAACAGAATTAAGAGAGTCTAAATGCTTAAAGAATATCACCGATTCAGCCAATCGGAGACCAGCTAGTTTTCATGTAACCGGAAACGTCTCTCCGGCACTTTCTGCCATCGTTAAAACTAGTAGACGTCTCAGTTCCACATCGGCATTATCAAAGATGTCAGAGAATAGCCGATGTATCGGAGACTCGGAGAAATCGCCATCATTGAAAAGCATCGGCAGAAACTCTGTTGCCAGTTCGAACGTTTCTGATAAGACATCACGTCGTTCATTCTTGCAGCATTCGAAGAGCAGCCTGAATGCATCAAAGGAGGCGATCAAAAATACTTATGTGAATCTTGTGGCACCGGTGAAATGCCTCTCGAAAGACGACAGCCGCCTCGAAGACATCGCCCGTTCAAAGGAAAACACACGGAAAACGATTAGGCACGCAAACAGCAATTTGGAATCGGTCAATCTTAAAGCACCGTTTATTATCCAATCAGCTACGAATAGCCTTGAAAAACGCAAAGCACGTTTTCCGACAATGGAGCATGCTGGGAGCTCAATTGAAAATGTCAGTAAAAATTCATCAAAGAGCAAGATGGATTTCACCGGCATGACAATAAAACGTCTTGAAGACAAACCGTCTGGTAGAGGTAGCGATGTGATAGAGGCCTACATCCCTGAAAACGAGAACATGTCTACTTTTAACGGGATAAAGCAAGCACTGATGCAGGACCTAATATCAAAGACACCACCACTTTTACCTTCATACCGTCCACCTCCGATGAATTCGGAACCAGTCTCTACACCGTCTAGTAATTCGTCCAAATCTAACCATAACGGCTGCTTGTCCAAAAACAGGAATAGCAGTGACCTATCGGTTTCAAGTTTTGAGGACAATGAGAACCCACCGGGCGTCGCTTTGACGTCGAGCCTAAAAAGAAGGTCGCACGTGTCAAAAAGGCCAAACAAGAAACGAACCAACACGGAACGTCAGTCCGATGGTTGTTTCGAAATTACAACCTCGCCGACTATGGCTGAAATTGAATGCCCAAACATCAAGAAGGACCCTGATAAAACCCCTTCTCTACTCGAGCAAAACCAGAAATCTGTATTAAACAGTACCGGGAGAAGTTCCACCCCGACTGCTTCCAATATGTCTGCAGACAGAATACTCATCAAACCAACCCTAGATAAACGCCGCAAATTCATGTACGGTTCAGACAGAAAAGGGTTGCACGAACCCATACCTGTACCTCCTCCCATACCAGGGACATTAAAACCAGGATTTCGGCCGCTGAAGACCACAAACAGTGACCAATCCCTAACCAACAGCAACGCTTCCAATGGACATATATCTATAGCGCCGCACTCGCAGGCGGAGCTGACAACGTTGAAAGGAAAAAGGACCGAAATGAAGACGTGGATGCCGGCCAGGTCATCGGCGTCGGATATGTCGGAGTCGGGTCTTACGCCCACTCATATACGTCGGTCTGCCAACCGTAGAAAAAGTGGCAGCAGACCTGTGAGCAGTTCTAGTACGATATCGTACCCGTCAAATGATGTGGGTGTGAATGTGGAACAGTTGTTAAATAACATAGTCAGCCGACGGGTCAACCAAAATATAGACTCTGCGCAAAGCTTGACGGGAAGTTAGTTTCGCGCACATACAAAAATGCACACACACACACACACACACACACACACACACACACACACACACACACACTTATATTCTAATAAACAGTTTTATGTAAAAATTTTTAATATAAATAAACGTATACATTGTTCTCTTTCTTATTCCATAAACATCATTAAATTCATTAGTTTTAATCTTTGAATATTCTTAAAATGAAATTGTCAGTCTCTTCGGAACGGTGAGTGGCTACGCGAAATTAAAAAAAAAAATGATTATTTCTGCGTCGTGATTTGGCTTCCTAAACGTATGTGATACGTATTTTCTTTTATTCAAATTTAATCAACGCTCCCATAACGGAACTCAAACCACTTATGTAAATCTCGCGTAGCCAGGCATCGTTCCGAAAAGATCTTCTCTCTCAAACTAACAACATAGCAAGAAAGAAAAAAAAGAAGAAGAATAGAAGAAGAAATTCTGAAGATGGTGACGCACCGAAATATATAAATTTCAAACAAGTAAAAAAAAAAAGAAGCCTTTGTGTGGCATTTGGATCAAGATCAAAGTGTAGTATCCGTTCTTCAGATGCTTCACTTCAATTTCTTGTTCTCTGTTAGTGGAGGAGAAATCCTTAACGACTGAGACAATTTTTATTTTTGTTCCTTTTTTTCCACATAAAAAAACGACGCTGGTGTCTAACTGTGTCCCGTTTTAAAGTAAAAAAAAAATTATTGATTATTTCTGCGTTGTGATTTGACTTCCTAAATGTACATAACATATATATATATATATATATATATATATATATATATATGTATATATAAATATATATATATACATAAATATATATATAAGTATATATATAAATATATATCTATATAAATATAGCTATATATATATATATATATATATATATATATATATATATATATATATATATAATAAAAATTACAATAAAATTTACCAAAATGATCCAAGATGGTAAAACTAAAGTATATTATAAATATTAAAGAATTAATATCTATAAAGTAATCTAAACCAGATGTAAAAGCTTAATAAAACCAAATAGGAAATAGAGTTTATATAAATATATAAATATATATATGTATGTATATATATATATATATATATATATATGTATATATATAAATATATATTTATATATATATATATACATATAGAATTAGATAGATAGATAGATAGATAGATAGATAGATAGATAGATCGTTTTTAAATCCCCGAAACAGTGTTTCATGGTAAACAACTGATGATCCCTGAAAAACTTAGGACGAATTCAAATAAAAACGTTGATTCAACGATTGTAGGAAATTAAATAAATTACTGACAAAATAATTTTCTAGCGAGAAATTAAAGAATTAAAAAGTATTTTCTAATTATTTTTTATATAGTTTCCCTAAGGTTTAAAAAAAACTTCCAACACTATATATGTATGTGTGTGTGTGTGTGTGTGTGTGTGTGTGTGTGTGTGTGTGTGTGTGTGTGTGTGTGTGTGTGTGTGTGTGCGCGCGCTTATACTTTTTTAATTATAATTCCAATTTCCAAATATCCGGAGAATAAATTCTAATTAATCAATTCGTTGTTTTAATGTTTAAAGACGGAACTTTTTGAAAAACAACATCACCTTACGAAATCTTTAGTTATATGTAAGTAGTTGACTGAAGCCTTATCATGAGTGGATTTATGTAAAAATAAATAAAAAGCATATATATATATATATTATTTGTCTTTGTTTTTGCGATACGTTTTGAATGAATTAAATTATTTACGAAAGTGCATTTTTACCTAAATGCGAGTTAGGAATAATTTTTCCTTTTACCAATTTGGTACCCCCACAAGGGGAGCGGTATATATATATATATATATATATATATATATATATATATATATATATATATATATATATATTATTTTTAAAATATAATTATCCACTGACATATGTTTGGATCCAGCCACTCTAATGAGTCGTAGACGACGAAACACGTGTCAGTGGATAATTATATATATTTTTAAAATAATATATATATATATATATATATATATATATATATATATATATATATATATGTATATAGTTAGTTATAAAATATAAATGGCGATTAAGCTACACTGAATATTCCGCGTTTCATCCACTCTAGGATTCTTCAGGCTTATCTTTAATATATATATATATATATATATATATATATATATATATATATATATATATATATATATATATATATATATATATATAGCACTTTCCTTCCTTCAAAAAATGCTCCATTGCCAAAAGTGTGCTTATTCATAAAGTCTGAAGAAATGCTGGTTTTGGAAATTTTCAAACGACATAATGCTTGAAATTGTTGAACTGGACATGGAAACAATTGTAACGTAAATTGAAATACACTTTTTGTTGCCACAAACACCTTGTTTTGAAGTCTTGCTTTTGCTCACAGAGTATATATATATATATATGTATCAATTCAGACAATAGAAATAAAAAGTTTACCAGACTAAAGTAAGTATAAACATAAAACTAATAAAAATTTATGTATTAATATATATATATATATATATATATATCAATTCAGACAATAGAAATAAAAAGTTTACCAGACTAAAGTAAGTATAAACATAAAACTAATAAAAATTTATGTATTAATATAGTAATCCCAAACCAAATTAAAAGCTCAATGCAACCACAATAGGAAGTAGAGCTTGTCTTAATGAGAAGAAATCGAGAATGCACGAAGACTTGACGGTAAATCAAAGAAGCGAACAAAGTTTTTTTTTTGTATTTTGTCCAACAATAAATTTTAAATTAATAAAAATATATATATATATATATATATATATATATATATATATATATATATATATATAGTATATTTTGGCGCATAAGATGCCCCTTAAAATTAAAAAAAACATCTTTAAAAACCAATATTTCATAAGATACCGACCGGCTGTTGCAATCTCCAGCCTAGGTTAAAAAAAACATGGTTTCGTGATTTCGTCTTATACAACCGATATATGATAAATTTATTAAAATTTACTCCAATTTTGTACCTCGTCTTATCTGACGATCGCCTTATATGCCGAAATATATGGTATTTAACTTATTTTACTTTATTATATTAGAAAATATTTTACTTTCAGTATTAATTATCTTTTTATAACAAGGGTTCTATTGTTGGTATTTTGTTCTCTCTCACTTACATGAACAGTGATATCAAGGTCGAAAAATGGGATGGAGGAGTCAGCGCCCCCGAGAAGGGGCACTCTGACCTGCAAAAAAGTTCCTGGACAGCCTCATCGGCATTCCCCAGTAAGGGCGCCTCAGGCGATTGACAATAAACTAACCCCATCTCAAAGAGAGAAGGCAAAGCCTGGGAGGGTTGACCTGCTAGAACTGCACAGAGCTTTACACCCGTCGTAAAGTCAACAAGGACCGGATCATTAAAGGAAATGACCTAACTTCTGTTGATTTTGGGAGCGCAAGAAAATGGTTCCATTATTTTTACGCTTTTTTGGTCTACCCCCAACAAGGGGGCAACAATTTTGGATCATGTCTTACAGGGGATTATGGGGAGTTGAGTAGCGAGATGTCTGTTCACATAACATTTAAAATTCTGAATGTCAGTACAATCGGGAAAGCAGGAGACCGGGAGCGAATTTCAAAGTCTAAATGTCCGATGAAAGAAACTAAGCCTTTCCGGCATCTAGGGACCTCAACAGTAAAGAGGGTGGAGTCGCTACTTTTCTAGTTGGTCGAGAGTGTGTACGTCAGGAGGGGCATAAGTGCCATGAGTTCATCAGTACACATTGTCATCTCTCAACGTAATTAGCCCGACAAACATGTCTAGCGGGAAAATCTCACCCTTTACTATAAAGGTCTGTAGATGCCGGTAAGCTTTCTACTCTAATATGTTATTTCTTTGGATTGTTAAGCTTTGTAGTTCGTTTCCTGCTTCCTGCTCCCTACTTCCTGTTCTGTAACTGTACTAACACGCAGTAGTTTAAATATAATTAAATTGAACCCTATTGAATATTTTATTTTTAAACTATATTAATTTAATATTCACTCGCCTTTTTTACAGAAATCGCTCGAGACAAGGCATGAAGCCACTTGATGCAAGGAGCTAACAAGAACGAGAGATAATTATTACAAAGACAGGAGATGCCTATTGACCTAGTATTATAAATCCCAAATTCATAGGTAGGAGGGAAACAGGGAGCAGGAAGCGAGTTCCACAACCCTGCAGTCCTTGGAAAGAAGCTACTGGAATAGGAAGCTGTACTGCAGTGAGATATTAAAACAAAGAATTAATGAAGATTTCGAGACCACGAATCAAACGAGCTGAGACAAAGGAAGCAGGGAATAGATCAGACAATTTTTAGGAACACATGTGTAATAATAGTATTTTTACAAAAAAAAAAAATTGAGATTAGCAATATCACGGCTTTGATGTCTTTTCCATTTGTTTTATTTATTTTATTTTATTATATTAAAAAAAAACTTTCAAAGGTTTCTGTAAATAACCATATTTTGAAAAAATGTGTAAATAAACGTGTTTCTTTAAAAATCAGTTTACGGATATTCTTATTTATTATATCTAAAAAATGTAATCAAATAAAAAATATAATAAAATTATCAGTTTATATATATTCTTTTGTTTTGCCCTTTTCATTTTCAGCGGGATTTTCAAATTAACTAACACCGTCTTCAAAACTGGAGCTTATTTAGATCGATAAATGCGCGAAATCGCCTTAATTTCTTAATTTATACAAACATTATTGGCTACACATGTGCATACATGTTTCAGCTGCGATCTTGTTCTGCTTCCCCAGATCTTCAAATAAACTAAAACTAATTCAAAGTTCTGATATTTTTAGATGAGGGCTGATTGTTTATATTACTTAAAATGATCGGACTATTGTTCTCATCTTGAGTGTTATTTGTGCAACGTTTCGGTCGGTTTGGCCTTCGAAATAACATTTTATAAATGTATGTTGAGATTGGTAGGCGTAGGACTTGCAAAAATATCAACGCAAAAAGTTATTCCTTGCAAAAAAAACAAAACAAAAAAAAAACAGCCCAGTTGATCAGCACAGAATTAATTTTTTGACAAATTTTTAGATATTTTCATCCGAGATATTGATTTTTCTAACGATAAAGTTTTTGGCAGGCATACAAACATGCACACATACACACACGAACACACATTTTCCCTTTTATCTAATAGACTAATGTGGGTACTCGGCGTTGCCTGGGTAGAGAGAGGAGGTATGTATGTATGTATGTATGTATGTATGTCTCGCAAAAACTTTCGACAGAGGCGACGGATTTTCACGAGTTCGGTATCATTTTGAAGATCTATCCTTCGGACGACAAATATCGTAAAATTGGTTAAAAATATTAATTTCTTCACCTTAACTGGACAGTTTTCTACAGGGAGTGTGTATTTTTTTTCGGTGATAATTTTTGCAAGTCATTCAACCCTCGCGTTCATGACGTCGCTTAAAAGGCGTTATTACGACCACCCGTGACGTCACAACCACGGTAGGCACATCAGTAAGACTTTTTTTTCACCTCTTTTTCCTCTGGTGCGTTACGGGTTCGAGCCTGCTTACAACTCCTATTTTTTTTTTTTTTTTTGCTCAACCAAACCCCTTACACGCACCTCCACTTTCTTTTCTGCCTTTGTGTCACGTGTTTGAGCTTGCCTGCCTACTACAACTTTTTTTTTTTTGCTCAACACACACCTCAAAACACCCGGGCAATGCCGGGCCCCCAGGTTAGTATATATATATATATATATATATATATATATATATATATATATATATATATATATATATATATATATATATATAAATATAAAACTCAAATGAAGTTGTAACGAGTGATGTAACCCACTTTCCGGTTTACGACATCCGGTTGCGCATGCGCGCATAAACATTAACCCATAACAACGTAAACAAATAAACACAAATCGCTTCTTGCAGATTTTGACCTGCGCACTGAAATATTAACGTTATTGTTTCGAAATTATTATTTAACATGGGAAGAGTGGGGGTGTTTTGCAACTATTCTTTCTTACAACTATACTGTCGCTATTTTCTTTCAACTAAACAACTTTAACTTTTTGAAAACATAAGAACAATTGTAGTAAAGCCAAGACTACTACTACTACTACTACTACTACTACTACTACTACTCTATATCCGTCCATTTTCCTTCCTTCCTTCCTTATTTTTTATTTTTTGTTTACATTTCTAGATACAAAATAGTTGTGTGAGAACGGTGAATTTGTTGACACATTTTCTAATCTGTTTCAATATTATTTTATTTTATTTATTTAGGCTTTATATTTTTGCTTCAGGTTTTATTAATTATTATTTTTTTATATTTTAAGTTTCTATAACTTTTTTTTATTTTTCTTTATTCAATTTTCACCCCAAACAAGGCACAGTGCCATTTTGAAGTCGGGGGCTACTATCAGGGACTTAATTAGCGGGGTCATTATGAAGGGAGATGAGTAGAAAGATGTTTGTTGACATTACACTTGAACTTCTGCATATCGTTGCAGTTGGGAAAGCAGAATCCCGGAAGGGAGTTCCAAAGGCCCGCAGTTCTGGGGAAGAAACTATTGGAGTAAAAGGCTTTCTTGCACCTAGGGATCTCTACTGTAAAGGGATGAGACTTAGTAGCTTGTCGGGTTTGTCGGGGGTAGTTACGTCGGGGAGGTACAAGTGTTTGCAGTTCGTCAGAGCATTCACCATTGAAGTATTTGTAGAACAGGCAGAGGGATGCAACATCTCGTCGATGGGACAGAGGCTGAAGCCTAGATGACAGTTCAGGACCTATCAGGTTGGCGACTCTCTTTTGAACCCTGTCCAGGAGCGAGAGACAAGAAGCAGATGCACCAGCCCAGATGTGACAACAGTACTCCATACATGGGCGAATGGTTGCCTTATAGAGGTATAGGATACTGTCAGGCATAAGTAGTTTTCTAGCACGGTAGAGGGAGCCAACCTTCCTTGCAGCAGCCTTGGCAATGCTCTCAATGTATCTATTCCAGTTCATATTCCCTGTAAACGTTAGGCCGAGGAGTTTAAAAGAAGTACTTTCAGGCAATGTGTTCTTGGCCATTGCTATTGGTGGTAGAGAATGTTTCTTGTAGTTATTGAAGGAAACAAGCTTAGTCTTAGCAGCATTGAATGTGACCAACCATTTTTGTCCCTATTCCACTACGGATTGGAGGTCATCCTCTAGTGTTTCTGCCATTTCCTTGGATATGTGTTCATTTGTTTTCCCCTCATATCTGTTATAGAGAGTGGTGTCATCGGCAAATATACCCATCTCCGAAACAATTTTATCAGGGAGGTCGTTTATGAATATCAGGAATAATAGAGGTCCAAGGATAGACCCCTGAGGTACTCCCGCATTTATGTCGTATTGTTTGGATGTACGACCGTCGAGGACAACTTTGATTTTTCTATTACTTAAGAAGGATTTAATTACATTATGAATTCTTCCAGTGATTCCATATGATCTAATTTTCCTTAGAAGACCATCGTACCATACCCTGTCAAAAGCCTTAGATATATAGATTGGTTGAAGGATTCCAATATGGATTTTTCATTCTTATATTTCTCATCGGTAGGTTCATGTGCGTTTTTGCTGCTAAATGACTTTCGTCGGCGTTCGATTCGTAGGAAAATCATGTTAAACTTTCGATTTTTTGAGCGATTATTCGGAAAAATAGGTAACTTTACACAAATAGGGAGGATTTTTTATGTTTGAGTGATACGACCGCGATTTTTCATTTTAATATACTTTCAGAGAAATGTTTCTGTTATGTCAAAAAAAAACAACTATTTTCTTTACGTCACAAGTGTCACCCTCATACATGAATTCCATAGCTAATATAACATACTGACCCAACGGGTCACGGATAGTCTAGTATATATATATATATATATATATATATATATATATATATATATATATATATATATATATTGTAAAAAAATCGAACGGAGACATTTGGACGATGTCAAAACATCGTTAATTCATTACCCACACAGCATCAGCCGTATAGCGTAATGGGGAGAAGCCTTAACTGTCGTTTGGGCGGTCGGGTTTCGATCCTCGCTTGAGGCAGTTGCTTGTCTAGTGGCACTGATAAGCTGTGAAATAGCGAAACAGTACTGTATGTGGATGAATATATATATATATATATATATATATATATATATATATATATAAAGAGAGAAAGAGAGGGTGGCTGAGAGGGAGAGAGAGAGAGAGAGAGAGAGAGAGACAGACAGACAGACAGACAGACAGACAGAGAAAGCATATAAGTGTTAAGCTGTGCAAATCGTCCGATTATCTCATGAAGTTTCACCTGGGATAAGAAAACAAAAACAAAATACTAAAGTATAAAACTCATTCGATTTAAGTCTTAATCCACTTTAATCCACGCGGTAATCTCTTTACAGTTTCCATCAATTTAATCCGACGTTTATCACACTGAACAATGACGTAATCCGATGCACACGTGCACGCAAGCAAATGCACACGTGCGTCTTTCCTCTTCTCTACAACGTCTCTATTCTTCATTGACTCTCTCTCTCTCTCACACACTCTCAATTTCCCTCCCTTTCTCTCTCTCTCTTTTTCTCTTTCTCTCTGTATCTCTCTTTTTCTTTTCGTATCTCTCACTCTCTCTCTCTCTCTCTCTATCTATCTATCTATCTATCTATTTTTCTTTTTTTTTCTTACTTTCTTTCTTTCCATTTATTTATATGTATTTTTTATTTATCTCTTGATGTATTTCTTTCTAACTCTCTCTCCCCGTTGCTCTCTATTTCTAATTATTGCTTTCTTTTTATCTATCTATCTATCTATCTATCTATCTATCTATCTATCTATCTATCTATCTATTTATCCATCTATCTATCATTTTATCAGATTGACAGGTCTAACTCTCTCTCTTTCTCCTTCTATTTTAAATAACTCCCCCTCTTTCTGTATTGTATTTATCTAGTTCTTTCTCTCTCCGCATTTCTGTGTCCATCTCTGTCTTCCTTCTTTCTGTATATATATATATATATATATATATATATATATATATATATATATATATATATATATATATATATATATATATATATATATAAAGGCTAAAAGAGTGGATGACTAAAAGAGTGGATGACTTGCGAAAATATCAGCGAAAAAAGTGACCCCTCCTTGTAGAAAACTACCCAGGTGAAGGTGAAGGAATTACTGTTTTGGGCCAATTTTTCGATATTTGTCGTCCGAATGGTCGACGTTTAAAAACGATATCTGTTTCTTCAGGTTCCGACGCATATGTAAAAAGTTTTCAGCAGGCATACAAGCACACACACGAACACACAGACATTTGAGTTTTATATTATAGACTAGCCTGGGTGCCTGGCGTTGCCCGGGTATTTGGAGGTGTGTGTTGATCCCCGGACCCCAAAAAAACAGTATCGAATGTGGAGAGATGTGTTAAAAAAAATAGTAGTAGCGTGGGGAGGGAATCAAAACCACAGTAGACAGGCAGGCTCGAACCTGTGATGCGAAGGCGGAGAAAAGTGAAAGAAAATCTGACATCTTAGCCGATGTCTCCATGACGTGACCGGAAATTAAAAGTGTTGAAACTAACCGAAGTCAATCCAACGGTGACGATGACTTGCTAAAATGTTGGGGAAAAATCGACCCCTCCTTGTATAAAACGGCAGAGTTTATGGTAAAGGAATTGATGTTTTATGCCAATTTTTCGATATTTGTCGCCCGAGACGTCGCGCTTCAAAATGGTACCAATCTTGTCAGGATCCGTCGCATCTGTCGAAAGTTTTAGGCATACATACATACATACATACATACATACATACATACATTTAAACAGACAGGTGAGATTTATATTATAGACTAGCTTGGGTGTTTGAAGATGTGTGTTAAATAAAGAAAAAAGTGGTAGTAGGCAGGCAGGGTCGAATCGAAGGACAAGAATGTAAAAAAAAAGTGAGGTCCTTGCTGTGGCATCCATCCAAACCGAAGTGGCGAAGAATAAAAACAAAAAAAGAATACTGGCTTAAATAATCCTGTTTTAATATTAAAATTTAAAAAATCGAAAAAACAAAAAAGACATCTCACACCACGATTCGAACCCAAAATCTTTAGATAATGAGGACACGCTCTAACCAACAGAGCTAAGACGACGTCGACGGAATTGTATCGCTTTTTCAAATATTTAAAGTAAATCATGTTCCGGTGTCGTATGACGCATGCGTAGAAACGAACTTGTCATGAGAGAACGATTTTTGCTGACTCCTCCCTGTAGAAAATTGATGATTTTAGGGTGACAAAATTTATGATTTTTGGCCAATTTTTCGATATTTGTCGGGCGAAGGATCGAACTTCAAAATGATACCAATCTGGCTAAAATCCGTGACCCGTATCGAAAGTTTTTGCGAGATATACAAACAAACATACATACAAACATACATACAAACATTTTCGCTTTTATATATGTGGATAGATGGGTCAAACTGCCACCACTCATTAAAATGACAGGAAATAACGAATTAATAAATGCTAAGGGGAGGAGGTGTATTCCCGCCGTCTGGGTTTTGTTTCCTTTGCGACGTTGTATTTTCGTTTTTCTTAGTTAAATTTGTTAAGAAAAGCAATGTTTTCTCAACGTCTTTTTTAATTAAAGATATTTTAATGGTAATCTTGTTTATCTAAATTGCGAATCTCCGACCGGCTATCATCGTAACTCCCTGCATTGATGTGTCCTGAAAGTTTGAACAAAAATAATTATAGTAATAATTGTGTCAGCCCCTTTATTTTAATGTTTTCTTAGTAATGAGTTCAGTTTACGATAAGAGAAGAACACCCATTTAAAATCGCCGCAAATCATTTCTTCGTTTGCATATTTTGAAACTACACATTAATTACACGTAACTTTTCCAGGGCATTCATTGTCAAGCCTATCAGCTAACGTGATATTGTGAACACAGACGGAATTTGATGAATGATATTATTATTATTATTATTATTATTATTATTATTATTATTATCATTATTATTATTATTATTATTATTATTATTATTATTATTATTATTATTATTGGCTCACATAGAGCTTTCACACAAGTCAACAAACGATCTGATTGGAGACCTGTGGTATTCTCTCGAGGTTGAGTGACAACAAGTCTCCCCAGACGTCCAGACCCCTCCACCTCCTTCGATAGCATATTATTATTATTATTATTATTATTATTATTATTATTATTATTATTATTATTATTATTATTATTATTCGAATTAGGCCACAACTAAGTGTGACATGGACTACTTATTGGTCTGTTACAAGTAAATTTAAGCGTGATATGTTATATTTATTAGTCTGTCACAACTAAATTTGAGTGTGACATAGCATATTTATTGGTCTGTCACAACTAAGTCTGTATATATATCATGTCACACTTAGTGACATGGTATATTTATTTGTCTGTCATAACTAAGTCTAAATGTGGCATGATATATTTATTAGTCTGTCACAACTAAGTCTAAGTAGAACATCGCATATTTATTGGTCTGTAACAAGTAAATCTAATTGTGAAATGGCATGTTCATTGATCTGTCACACTAAGTGTAAAATAGCATACTAACTGGTCTGTCACAATTAAGTGTGAAATATTATCTTCATTGGTCTGTCACAACTAAGTTTAAAATAGCGTCTTCATTGGTCTGTCACAACTATGTGTGAAATCTCATCTTTATTGGTTTGTCTGTTCAGCAAAATAAATTAAATTTCGTAGGTTTGTCACATTTAAGTTTGAAATGCAATTGTCTTATGACTGTGTCGTTTACGTCGCAATTAACATCCATCCTTCTTTGATATAATTGCATTCAAAGCATTATTTTCAATTATCTGCGACATTTAAAAAATATTATATTCTTTCGTTTGTCTCTTTTAAATTTCGTTTTTCTTTAGTTTCCCAAACTTAAGCTGAAATATCATTTCTTTTGGTCCCCCAAGAATCGGAGGGCGGATCTTTAAATTCACACTTGTCCATTCGTCTGTCCGCAGTTTTCTCAATAACTACGCTTTGGAATTTTTTGAAATTTTGCATAAACATTAAACATGATATTAGTAAAAAAAAAGTAACAGAACGGATTTTCCGGAAAAACTCTGTTTGCCCCCCTAGGGGTGCCTTTTGTGTTAAAATGGCTAAAATTGAAACTTTTGTACTTATTAAAAAAAATTTGATGCCTTGGATTTTTATAAAACTTTCTGAAAAGTTGTAACCAACTTATTTCTATATAATTTTGTTTGTCTGTACGTCGTGATAACTCTTGGGTGCGCACCAGGGGCTCTTTTAGGGCTAATAAAAACACTCCATTTTTTTGGACTATTGTGCCATATTTGTCCAAAATTTTCTGTGTATGTCTATTTAGCAGTTTTGCATGGTGCTGAACTAAAAATTAAATATGTTAAAGCCTTGGGGACTTTTGGGGCTAAATGGGTGGGGGCAAATGATGGACTTATTCGTTTCTTTTTTTGCATGGTGCAGAACTCAAATTTACATACGTTAAGATAAAAAAAAAACAAACAAAAAAACTGCACCGTTTATTCATTTTCGCCAGGATTTGACGTCCCTTGGGGACTTTTAGGGCTAAATGGGGAGAGGGTGCAAATGCTAAACTTAGTCATTTTTTTATGCCTCGTTCACTGTGCACTCACGGGGGACCATGCATGCTTCACTTGTTTTGCTATTATTCTCCTGAAACATTGCCACTTGAACGTAAGGGGCTGCTATATTGTACTGTGTCTACAGATGAGCGAGATATCTGTTCACATTAAATTTAAACTTCTGCATATATTAGTACAGTCAGGGAAGCAGAAAACGGAAGGGAATTCCAAAGTCCAAGAAATTTTTAAAAAAGAACGATTACAATAGAAGGCTTTCGGCACCTAAGAACCTCAACATTGAAGAGGTGGGATTTTGCTTCTTGACAGATTAGTCGGGATATCTACATTGAGAGAGCAGAAGTGGAATCAGTTCATCAGAGCACATTTCATCAACATACTTGTAAAACAGGCACAGGGGGTGCATCATAATGGCGATGGGGCAGAGGGGTGAGCTTGACCGATAGTGCGAGACTTATTAGATTGGAGACTCTTTTGTTTTTATGTTGTCCAATAAAAAGGCACTAGTGGTTAATGTAATTTTCTAGCACATTAAAGGGAGTCTACTTTCTTTGCAGCAGCCTTGGCAATGTCATCAACGTATTTGTCTCCTTTTAGTATGAGATTTAAAAAAAAATATCGCTAACCGTTTTGATTTAATAGACGTATCTTTAGAATAGTCGTAACTTAAAATGCCGCCATTCTTGTTTGTAGAAGAATCGCATTGGAATGGTCCTTGCTTATCTGAAAATCTGCAAACAAACACCGGGAATTGTTCCTCGTTCGACGACCCGTACATTGGATCTTTTGTCCTTTGTCTTTTATTCAGTCGAAGTATTCCTCGGTACGAGTAACCCTAGGGGTCGGGGAAAATCTTTTCAATGCGCTTTTGTGGTGTCTCTTTTCAGCAGTCGACATTCAGGTCTTTGAATATTTCAATACAGAACTAATGAACTGTACGATCCTTTCGAAGCTGAACGATGCCGATGGCAGCCATTCCAATAAACATTCTCATCTCTTTGATAACAGTGCTTGTACATCTGTGTATCTATATAGAACACATACATCAAATCCGTTGCCAATGTCGCTGGAAAATGGATGGATCATTCTACCGTTCCAGTAGATATCTCGCTGCCGATGCAATTCTCTACTTATATAAGAGCCAAGTACGTCCTAGGATGCAGCCCTCTTGTCACATCTGAGCAGGAACTGCTAGAAGCACTTTATCCTTTTTTTGTAGCCTAGTAGGGGATGCCGTTTTCTTTTCTATGCGACTGCTTTTCCACAAAAGAGATGCTGCAGGTCTGTTTCTACTCTATTGTTATTTTTATGGCAAGTGCTCGACTGAACTCCAATCTATGGTCCCCCCTTTGCAAAACTTTCACGAAAAACACTCGTCTAACTGAAACCACTATCAATAATTTCCCCCACTCTTTATCTGTGCATGAATCTAAATGTAGATTCCATGAACAAAGCTTATTTCTTCGAAGTGCACGCCTGTGGAAATCTCTTCTATTTCCCTGCTTTCTAGTTGACTGCAATATGGTCGTCTTCAAGTCTAATGTAAACAAGTTCTTAATGAGCCATTCCCTTAAGTAATCCAACTTACTAAGTTTCCACAACTAATGCTTACTATGATATTTTCTCATTGACTACCGTGCACTCATTAGCCCTGATACTTGAGTGGCCTCCACGCCTTGATAAGTTGTGACTCCTTTGTAAATAAAATATTAAATGAAAATGAGGAATAAAATTTGTATATAACTTTATTATATCATCAGAACAATAAGAAAAGTTATGGGGAGATTTAAAAAAAAAAAACTCTTTAAACTATGACATTTCGAAACTAAATGCTTTTCATCAGAAGAGGAGAAGAGACAGAATTATACAAAATGCAAATATATAAAAAAAAAACTCTTTAGGCCATATCATTTCAAAGCTAAAATTGCTTAATGACATTTAGATATAAAATAAAAGTTATAGGTCTTTATCATATCATCAAAATAATAAGGTAAATCAAAATGGGAAAAATAATGAGAAAAAACTCTTTAGGCCATGGCATTTCAAAGCTAATTGCTTCTCATCAGAAGAGGAGGAGGGCTAAAATTATACAAAATACAGATATAAAAACTGGCTTAATGACATTTAGATATGAAATGGGAATGAAGGAATAGGATAACATTGTAAAAAAATAATTAAGAAATATCAACAGTAGTTAAGCCGGAAAGTTAGTATATATGTAGGTAATATTTTAAAATATATATATCTATCTAGGTAATATTTTAAAATATATATATCTATCTAGGTAATATTTTCAAATATATATATCTATCTAGGTAATATTTTCAAATATATATATCTATCTAGGTAATATTTTAAAATATATATATCTATCTAGGTAATATTTTAAAATATATATATATATATCTATCTAGGTAATATTTTAAAATATATATCTATCTATGTAGGTAATATTTTCAAATATATACATCTATGTAGGTAATATTTTAAAATATATATATCTATGTAGGTAATATTTTCAAATATATATATCTATGTAGGTAATATTTTAAAATATATATATATCTATGTAGGTAATATTTTCAAATATATATCTATGTAGGTAATATTTTAAAATATATATATATCTATGTAGGTAATATTTTCAAATATATACATCTATGTAGGTAATATTTTAAAATATATATATATCTATGTAGGTAATATTTTAAAATATATACATCTATGTAGGTAATATTTTAAAATGTATATATATCTATGTAGGTAATATTTTCAAATATATATATCTATGTAGGTAATATTTTCAAATATATACATCTATGTAGGTAATATTTTCAAATATATATATATCTATGTAGGTAATATTTTAAAATATATATATCTATGTAGGTAATATTTTAAAATATATATATATCTATGTAGGTAATAGTTTCAAATATATACATCTATGTAGGTAATATTTTAAAATATATATACATCTATGTAGGTAATATTTTCAAATATATATATATCTATGTAGGTAATATTTTCAACTATATATACATCTATGTAGGTAATATTTTCAAATATATATATATCTATGTAGGTAATATTTTCAAATATATATATATATATATATATATATATATATATATATATGTATGTATGTAATATTTTCAAATATATATAGTCTCCTATTAAATAATTGGGATCATTAAAGAAAAAGCCAATAATAAAAGAAGGGAAAATAGATGAGAAGCATTTAGCTTTGAAATGCCTTAACTTTTCCTTATCGTTCTGATTATATAATAAAGTTATATATAACTTTTATTCCTCATCTTTCATCTAATATTATTGTTTTCTGCTCCTCTTCATAGTGTTGAGCTTTTTTCATCTTGAGAATTTTTGCTTTGTTTAAGATTTGCTATTTTATGACATAACCATTTTATTTTTATAATTTTTATTTGGGATCTATTTCTAACACACAGCTTATAGAGTGGGCTGGTGGATTTCTGTCCCATTCGAGGGTTCTTGATAGGATGCAGAAACATTGGTGCTTGTGTGAGAGTATGGCGGCTATATGCAAATACTGAGTCTATAAAAAGGGATCACGTTAGAGACGTCGATGTGGCAACAGGTCTCAATTTTAGGGCATACTTGGCTCTTACACAGATAGAAGATTACATCGGCAGTGAGATATCTACTGGAGGGGTAGGGTGATCCAATCAAATGCTTGGTTTGAACGGTTACTTCACTTACCCCTCACTTTTCCAAGTTACCAGTAACTGCTGCTGCTACTACTGCTGCTACTACTACTACTACTACTACTACTACTACTACTACTACTACTACTACTCGGGTCCTGGATATGATCTTAAACTATATCCAGTGGTGAGGCCCCAGCCTGCGGGCTTTGGGGAGTGTGGAGCCACCCATTAATTGCCATTGCTCCCAGGTCCACTCTGACCCGGAGTGGTAGTACCTGTTAGGGTCCCAATTATGGGTTGAATAGAAACAGACTTGAAAACAGTAAATATATTCTATTAAAAAAAATTTTCTTCAAAATCTTTGGATTCGGTATTAAATAACCCGAAAAGGGTTGATACGCCGTAAAACAAAAACAACAAACGAACCAACTACTACTACTAATACTACTACTACTACTACTACTACTAGTGCTGATACTACTACTATTACTACTACTAGTGCTACTACTACTTAGGAAGCGTGGTGGGCGAATTCGACTAGCCACCACACACTGCATGCATTAAAGAAAAAAAAAATGTGTACCGCTTTTCGTGTCATAAAATCGATAAAAAATATGTACCGGATAAGCTCTTTCTCTTCTTATCAGCTTTTCGTCTCATAAAATCGATTAAAGTCGGAAGCTACAAAAGTCTGCAAATGGCATTGGTCTTTGCGTTAATGCGGATACGACAAAGTTTATGACATTCAATGCGGACGGGGGGGGAGATCAAAGCTCTAACAACACTAAAAAGAAGTCACTGAGTTTACGTACCTGGGAAGCAACACAAGTTCCACGGAGAGAGATATCGAAATTCGCATTTCAAAATTATGTGCTGCATCGAATAAGCTGCGGTCAGTATGGTCTTCCAGTCTAACTGATAAACTTAAAAAGGCAGTTCTTCAGAGAAATGGTGGAGTCTGTCCTTGTTTACGCTGCTACAACCTGTACACTCACCAAAATATTGGAAAGAAAGCTGGACGGCACGTACACCCGTATACTACAAACAGTGTTAAATATATCTTGTCAAGTTCATCCTACGAAGCAGCAACTTTATGGCAACCTACCTGCCATATCTACTACCATCATCTACATTTTGCGGGTCACTGCCAGAGGAGCAAGAATGGGCTAGTGAGAAATGTATTGCTGTAGACTCCACAGCACGGATGATCTAGATCCACGTACATCCAACAAATTGCACGTGACACCAATTGTGATCCTGAAGATCTGAGGCAACTGATGGAAGACAGCGAAGTCTGGAGAGAGAGGGAGGGAGAGGGAGAGAGAGAAAGAGAGAGAGAGAGAGAGAGAGAGAGAGAGAGAGAGAGAGAGAGAGAATCACATTTATCCAGACAATGAACCCGACCAGATACAATGACTGAACTATTATTCTCGTGTAGGTTTGTTATTCTCACAACGTTTCGGCCGATGTCACCACCATCCTTCTTCACGTGCATATTTTCGAATTTAGGAACTGAGCTAAAAATGGATGGTTAAATTTTATGCTACTAAACCAAAACTTCTTTCCTTCAACAATTCTATAAAAACAAAACCTTTCCGACCATCAATTGTCATAGCTAATAGCACCCTTCCCGGACGTCAAACATTCAAACCCATCGGCCTAACATTCACATGTAACGCGTATTGGAACAAACACCAAGAAGATATTGCCAAGTCTGCTACAAAGTTGGGCTCCCTTTAGTGAGCTAGAAAACATCTTTCACCTGTTTATAATGTTTATCCCTATAATGACACCCTTCGCCTGTAGATAGAATATTGTTGCCACAGACTCTTCCTTTTGGTTAGAAATATATATATATATATATATATATATATATATATATATATATATATATATATATATATATATATATATATAAGTGAAAATGTGTGTGTGTGGACATTTCTCAACCTATATACTTGTCTATATTTCTTTTGGTCAAGATCAAAGCGTAGTATCTGTTCTTCAGATGCTGCACTTCCATTTCTTGTTCTCTTTCGGTGGAGGAGAAATCCTTCACGACTGAGACAATTTTTATTTTTGTACCTTTTCTCCACGTTAAAAAACGACCCTGGTGTCTAACTCTGTCCCGTGGGGAGGCATAGTAAATAGGTACTTGTCTATATTTCAACGAATTTTTGATCTACAGACTTGAAATTTGGTATGCAGGGTATTCAGACATATGGAAAACTTTTAATCGGTTTTCTTCCGGAAAAAGGGCTGCAACAGGGTACAAAATGGAAAACTTGTTACTTCAGGGAATCATCGGATTTTTATCTGTGTGTAAATTCCAGGAATCCGCATGTACGTATCGTTTACGTGACAGCTACACTCTATGGCAGACACGACAGGAAGACGAATGAACACATTTCTAAAGAAATGGCAGAAACACTAGAGGAAGACCTCCAATCTGTAGTGGAATGGGGACAAAAGTGGTTGGTCGCGTTCAATGCTGCCAAGACTAAACTAGTTTCATTCAATAATTACAAGAAACCCTCTCTACCACCAATAGCAATGGCCAACGACTCTTTATCTGAGAGTCCATCTTTCAAACTCCTTGGCCTAACGTTCACAGGAAACATGAGTTGGAACAATTACATTGAAGGCATTGCCAGGGCCGCTGCAAGAAAGGTAGGCTCTCTCTACCGTGCTAGAAAACTACTAACACCCGAAAGTATCCTGTACCTCTATAAGGCCACCATTCGCCCATGTATGGAGTATTGCTGCCACATCTGGGCTGGTGCATCTGCTACTAGTCTCTCGCTCCTTGACAAGGTTCAAAAGAGAGTCGCAAATCTGATAGGCCCTGAACTGGCATCTAAGCTTCAGCCTCTGTCCCATCGACGAAATGTTGCATCCCTCTGCCTGTTCTACAAGTATTTTAGTGGTGAATGCTCTGATGAACTGCAATCACTTGTGCCCTCACGACGCGAGCACCCTCGACAAACCCGACAGGCTACTAGATCCCACCCCCACACTGTAGAGGTCCCTAGATGTAAAAGATCTTTTTACTCCAATAGTTTCTTCCCCAGAACCGCAAGACTCTGGAATTCCATTCCAGGTCCCTGCTTCCCCAACAGTACTGACGTGCAGAAGTTCAAGTGTAACGTGAACCGACACCTTGCTGCCCAAATCCCTACATAGTACCCCAGTAGTTGTTGCCCCTGATAGTAGCCCCCTACACCAAAGTGGCAATTTGTCTTGTTTGGGGTGAAAATGTAATAAAAAAAAAAAAAAAAAGAAAAGCTTCCTTGTGTTAAGAATAAGTAGGTTTGAAAACAGTTGTTTTCAAAAACGAAGATAGATAGAAGGCCAGAAGTTTAGTTTCGTACTATTATTAAGTTGCAATAAATTAATAAATAAATAAAAATCAGAACTTCATTGCCAATGTTTGACTAGCATAAAAGAGTTTTTAAAAAAAACACAATTTAATAAACGTAAATTAATATGAGAAAAGCATGTTGTGTTACATTTCACTCCGATGATGATGATGGTGAGGAGGAGGAGGAGGAGGAGGAGGAGGAGGTTGATGTTGATGTTGATGATGATGAGCATCATGATGATGAGGATGATGAGGATGATAATGATGATGATGACGAGGATGATGATATTGATGAGGATGATGACGATGATGTTGATGATGATGATGGTGACGACGAGGATGAAGATGATGATGACGTCAATAGAACAGATAACACACGCAGCTGATTATAAGTTTTTAATAACAGATTGACAAATCTGATTAGCGTGTAGGTATATGGGTGATGTGTAGAAACTGTGTTGCTCTCCACTCGTGTTGTTGTTGTTGTTGCTGTTGTTGTTGTTGTTGTTTCCTCTCGTCTCGTTATGTCTTTTTGTATATGGTCCAGAATGACGATCTCCAATGGCCCGACATTCCAATCGCAATTTTTCGCAAGAATGTGGTCACTAGCTTTGACGTCATCTCCTACACTTGTGAGCAACGTTTTTGTTTGCTCTCCTTGACC
>NC_136518.1:2296689-2374189 GCF_053919585.1 Euprymna scolopes | reverse complement strand
AAGGATAGGAGTTTGGTTTTGGATGCATTAAAGGAAACCAGCCACATCTTCCCCCACTGAACCACGCGCTCGAGATCAGAGGAGAGAGAATCAGATAGAACTTTGTCATTTACAGCCTTTGATGTGTTGCCGTAGATGGTCGTGTCATCAGCATAGATGTCAACGAATGATTTAAGTATGTGTTTAGGGAGGTCATTGATGTAGATCAGGAAGAGAGTTGGGCCCAGGATTGACCCCTGAGGGACTCCAGCATTTATATTGCAGGCCTCCGATTTTTGTCCATCTACCACTACTCTTATGAGCCTATCGGAGAGAAATGATTTAATGATTGTAGTCAGTTCGATGTGTAGTGATTCTTTATCGTACAAAATGTCAGTAAAACATTATGTAAAAAGGGAACATTCAAAAGATACAGGGTAAAAAAGAACATTGCCTGCCAAGAGGTGCTGGACTAAAGAAGCAAATTAAATATTGTTTCTTACAATGTGATGTTATTAGTTGTATTGAATTATGTAGCACAATATTAATCTCTGAATATTTATTAGTTTTTATTTATCTCATTTGTTTCATAAAGAAAATTGACAACCCACTTTAAAAACAGAAATTACGAGTTTTATATATTTTATTCGCAGTTTTTTGTTGAGGGTGTCAAAAATTCCGCCTAAAATTCTGATACACCTACCGGATCACGTGACTCTTCTGGCGGCCATGTTGTAAGCCCTAACGGTATTTTTGGAGATTACCGGTTTTTCTGTTCAAAAACATAATAATTTTATTCACCATTCAGAAAAATATCAACTTTATCAAAGCATATTTGTTGATTAAATATATTTCTTATTCCGTGGAATTGCTGGCAACGTCTTGTATATTTTTGTGTATTATTGGTACTTACTAGGAGTTCTTACACAAATCATCATCAGAAATTACTCCCTGATATTAACTGATGGTGCTCCCTACAGTGTAGGTGACAGGCCCCCAAGATTTCCAGTACTCTCCATCCCTTTCCATAATCTGTGCTAATGACATGACATGTCAGGAGAAATAGTGAAGATAGTGTTTTTTAATTGAAATTGGGGTTTGTATTACTATACACATAGATTCGAAAAAATGGATAAAAAACCAAATACGTAACAAATAAATGTTACCAAAGGCAAGATAAATTACTCTTCTACTTGTTAAAGAGCATCTGTCCCCCCCCCTCTCTGGCTTTCTTACTCTTTCTATTTTCTCTCTCTGTGTCTCTATTAGAGAATAGAGAAAGAGAGAGGGAGAGGGAGGGAAAGAGAGAGAGAGAGAGGTGAATAACGTGGACAGTGGACACGTTTGCAGAAGAAGGGTCAGCTGACCAGATGACGTGGTGTCATGTGATGAGGTTAGCTGATTCTTTCTTGGCAGTTTGGTTTCGGGTGTTGAAGAAGACAGACGGCTTTTCAGCTGCCCCCCCCCCTGGGCTGGGGAGGACGCTGACGTGTACCATCAAGCAAGCAAAGTTCACCACCATTCTGTGTCGACCTCTGGAAGGTGAATAAAAACATAAAACCTTAATTATCATCTTGGAGTGAATTCTTCATCCAACAGGCCAGCTCCCCTCCAAGAGACGATGAACACCAGAGGAACAACCGACGACACATGAATAAAGGTATGTTAAGAAATGCATGTACACAAACACACACCCACGTATACATGAACAATAAGATTAGAAACTAGACGATCACGTACACGAATCTCCTTCTTGACACTATTCCCTTTATGATACAATCTCCTTTATGACACCCCATCATATAACATACTTACCTGGAAAAAGTTTTTAGTGGCTTCACTCACTTTAAAACGTGTAATTCGTTCCGTCTTCAAGTCCAATGTAAACAAGTTCTTGATGAGCCATCCTCTTAAATAATCCAATTTACCCAATTCTCACTACTAACGATTACTACGACATTTTTCCACTGTACACTCATTAACTCTTATCCTCGAGTGGCTTTGTCCAGCAGAAAGGAGCCAAAAGAGTCACCTGACTACTTGCTGTTAAGATTTTATACCTAAACAGAGTGCGATAAAACAATTATGTATGGGTGATAAAATGGTTTTATATATTTTTTTCTTTTTAAACATTATTAAATGAGGAACTACTAATGCACTTCTTTATTTGTATAAAAGCCAAGTCCGTCCAAGGATGGAGTATTGTTGCAACATCTGGGCAGGAGCTGCTAGAAGCAGCCTATCCTGCCTTGACAGAGTACAAAATAAACTTCGTAGCTTAGTAGGGGATGCCCTTTTCTCTTCCCTACAACCTCTTTTCTCACAGAAGGGACGTTGTGAGCCTGTCTTTGTTTTATTGTTATTTCCATGGCAAGTGCTAGTCTGAGCTCCAATCTGTTGTCCCCCCCTCGTCAATCTTTCACAAAAACCACCCGTCTAGCTGAAACCACTGTCAGTAATTTTCCCCACTCTTTGACTATGCCTAAGTCAAAACGTAGATTCCATGAACAAAGTTTCTTTCTTAGAAGTGGAACTCTCTTCCATTTGCCTGTTTCCCACTTGACTACAACTTGCTTGCCTTCAAGTCCAACATAAACAAATTCTTGATGAACCGCCTCCAATCTACCAAATTTCCATTACTAACGATTACTACGATATTATCCTATTGATTACTGTACATGCAATACCCCTTATCCTCGAGTGGCCTCCAGGCCTTGATAAGTGGTGACTCCCATGTAAAAAAAAAAAAAAAAATTATACAGTGTTTATCGATATATTGTAAAAAGAAAGTTTGGGGAAATGAGTTCAAACAGACAAATTATCCAAAATACTGTTAGAAACTCACCGACTATATATCCGCTCAAGTCACGGTAACATATATATTGAGTTTCTAACAGTATTTTATATAAGTTTTTTGTTTAAACTCATTTTCCCAAACATACCGTGTTTAACAGCGAGCATGCCGCCATTTGCATTTTTCCAATACATCGGTAAACACTGTATGTTTTTCGAGCCGAATAAACATGTTACATTAAATAAAAACACTAAAAAAATATCCAGTTAGGAAGAAAAGTAACTTATCTTGCCTTTGATAACATTTATTTGCTATATATATATTTTTTGACAACTTTTTCGAATCGATGTGTACAGTAATACAAACCCCCATTTCTTTCTTGATGATATTGTTTTATTGTTTCCTTTCTTTTCTTTCTTTCTTTCTTTCTTTCTCTTTCTTTTTTCCTTCCATTAAAACTCTTTCTCTATTTAGTTTTGTTCTTTTCTTTCGTTTTAGTTTCAGTTAGGTAGAAAAGTAACTTATCTTGCCTTTGATAGCATGTATTTGTTATATATTTGTTTGTTGACAACTTTTTCGAGTCTATCTGTATATAAAACAAACCCCGAACACTTGATGTAATGATCTAATAGATACAACTTCAGGGTCCAAAACTAGCCACCGATAAGTATTCAGTGGACATAGTAAACAGCAATTATTCCACCTTTGTGAAAACTAAAATACAAAATACGTGAAGCAAAAGATACGAACATAAACCTAGGGTTCATTTTCTACGCTACTCTTTTTTTTTTTTTTTACTTAAAATCTCCCTACCCTCCACGTTCGAAAATGACAGCATTGCTAACTGTTGATATAGACAGTTACTAAGCACTAAATATACTGCTCTCATTACACACAGAAATCAATATTTCAGTTTTTTTAACGGAATAGATGTGCTGTTGTAATATAGCATAGACAACTATATACAAATACTGAGCTGTGAGCAAAATAACTTTATAGTAAGAAAAAAGGAATACTATACAAAACAAAGAGCATGTGCGAGAAGACGATCACATAAGAGACGTCACAGCCGTAATGAGGAGTCACGCATGGCAGAAGAATGTGAAAATAAATGTCATTGTACAACAAACATTACTATTGCTGGCAAGGATCATTGGTTTCCATTGGGGTTTGGGTGGCAATCATCTCCAATAAGGTTCCTGTACTCTTTGCACGCATCCAATGGAGGTCTGGTTGGTGATTTCCCTCCTGGATCTTTTCATCTGTTGCGTTATTGGTTATCCGGAAAATGATGGGTAATCTGATAGTGTTTACTTAGTGGAAATATTTTGGTAACAAAAAGGAATGTTTGAATGACAGAAAGAATTTTATCGAAGCGGATTAGGCTTTTAAGGATAAACTATTAAAATATAATATATTTGTGTTAAAATATGTACCAGGAATGTTAACTTGGTAAAAAGGAATTTTAGTTTTCATAACTAACATAAACAAAATTACGTCACAAAGATGGAGTGATTGTTCTTTTTGTGCTACATCAGATTGATTATTGGTCACGTGATCAGAGAGAAGAAAAGATAGTTTAGCAATACACGTAGAGAGATTAGTTGACAAGCTTCTGGGTTTGACCTTTACTCCTGATCTGAAATGGAACACGTACATCAAGTCTGTTGCCAAGGTCGCAGGAAAGATGGTGGGATCCTTCTACCGCTCCAGAAGATATCTCACTACTGATGCAATTCTCTATCTATATAAAAGCCAAGTACGGCCAAGGATGGAATACTGTTGCCATATCTGGGCAGGAGCTGCCAAAAACAGCCTATCATGCCTTGACAGAGTACAAAATAGACTTCGTGGTTTAGTGGGGGATGCCCTTTTCTCTACCCTGTAACCCCTCTCCCACAGAAGAGACGTTGCGAGCCTATCCTTGTTTTATCGTTATTTTCATGGCAGGTGCTCGTCTGAACTCCAATCTCTGGTCCCCCCTCGCCAATCTTTCACGAAAAACACCCGTCTAGCTGAATCCACTGTAAAAAATTTCCCCCACTCTATATCTGTGCCTAAATCAAAACGCGGATTTCATGAACAAAGCTTCTTTCTTAGAACTGCACGCCTGTGGAACTCTGTTCCGTCTGCCTGCTTCCCTCCGGACTACAACTTGGATGTCTTCAAGTCTAATGTTAACAAATTCCTAATGAACCGCCCCCCTAATTAAACACTTCATAAAATCTCCTCACTAACGTAATGTACTTGCAATAACCCTTATCCCTGAGTGGCTTCCGGGCCTTGATAAGTGGTGATCATTGTGTAAAAAAAAAAAGAAAAAAGCCAATGCGTTAGCGAGCAGACAGGAGTCTTGTGCTTCATGATTTGAACTTGACACCAGTGGAAGTCAAAGTGGCGAAATAGCAAAATATAGTCCAAGGTGTACCCAACTTCGAGACGCGACCCAGCGTGGAAATAAATAATTATATCCAAATATAATTTACGTCTTGGCATTTCCCTTTTCGAAAGAAAAGTATTTTTAATTGCAGAAAATACGAGAGAAACTTGGAAAGGTATGTGTCTTTTTGCTGGTGTCCCCACCGACAATGTCATTGGGCGTTTTGTTTAAAGAACTGCCTGTTAGGTATTGTCCAGTTATGAAATGTATATACAACCACAAACAAACTTTATATAGACCGTATATAACACGCATTCATACACGTAAATATATATACACTCGTTATAAACACTTATATACCTCCACATGTAATAGAGATTTTATACACACATTCAAGAAACTACACGTCATAAAATGTTAAAACACGTATATATAAATATATCGACACGTCACAACGTTTAAGAGACATCCATTAAATAAACCCTGTTTATATGCACTCCCGATATAATACGCCACCCCCGCTTCACTTTTCACGAGTATTTGGTATGATATCAGGCTTCGCTGGTTCCTTTTGTGTGTGTGTGTGTGTGTGTGTGTGTGTGTGTGTGTGTGTGTGTGTGTGTGTGTGTGTGTGTGTGTGTGTGTGTGTGTGTGTGTGTTGGGAGTATAAGATTTTTTCCAGCTTTTGTTTCTTTGGGTTTATGTAGTGTTTGATATTATTTGTACTCGGGCCATCATCAGAGATTATTCTCTGATAATAACCGGTGATGTTTTCTATGTTCTAGAGTTCTCTGAAATAATAAACAAACGATAACTGAGCCTGCGAGGAGCGGCATTGTACACTAGTTTTCTACACACGCAAAAAAAAAAGAAAAATATTTGTTTTAATGTTGTTTACGGAAGCTGACAGTGATCTAATTTGATGTCCATTAAACTGACTTTCATGCGAAGTGGTCGACGCTCTTCAAAATGGCTTCCTTCTTTGGAACAAGGGCGACCACTCTTGTTTAAAAAAAAAGAGAGAGAATTTCCTGTTTACCCTAAAAGACAATACCTGTCCTCAGCGGAGGAGGAAGTTGTTTGGTAGGAATGGCATGAGATTCGAGCGTTTGTCAAACATCAGCTCAAATGAGCTCAGGGTGTGACCTTATTTCACAAACACGACATCGACTTTCCTTCTTTTCGTCTTCTTTTCGCCTTCTTTTCGCCTTCTTATTTATCTTTTTTCGTTGCCTTATTTGTCTTTAGTCTTCTCTTTCCTTTTCATCTTTTTTATTTTCTTATTTGCGTTTTTGTCTACTTTTTGCCTTATGTTTGCCTTATGTTTGCCTTATGTTTGCCTTATTTGTCTTCGTTGCCTTCTTCTTCTTCTTCTTCTTCTTCGCCTTTTTCTTTGCCTTCTTTTTCGTTGAATCCTTCTGCCTGTAACGGCGAATGCTCCAACGAACTACAAGCCCACATACTTCCTCGACATAAATACCGCCAACAAACCCGACAAGCAGCAAAATCCCACCCCTACAAAGTAGAGATCCCAAGATGTAAGAAAGCCTCCTACTCCAATAGTTTCTTCCCCAGAACTGCTAGACTTTGAAACTCCCTTTCGGGTTCCTGCTTTCCTAACTGTACTGATAAGCAGAAGTTCAAGTGCAATGTGAACGGATATCTTGCTGCTCAACTCCCTACATAGTATCCCTGCAACTTATGCCCCCGATAGTAGACCCCTACATCAAAGTGACTTTTAAAAAAAATTGCCTTTAACCTTTTTCTTTTTCTTATGTTCATTTTGCCTTATTTGGGCCTTATTTTTCTTCGTTGCCTTCTTCTTATTATTATCATCATCATCAGTAGTAGTAGTAGTAGTAGGTTGGTTGTTTTTGTTTTACGGCATATCAACCCTTTTAAGGTTATTTAATGCCAAATCCAATGATTTTTTTTTTATTACATTTTCACCCCAAACACATTGATGTAAGGGACTACTATTAGGGACACAGGCTACAGGGGTACTATGTAGGGAGTTGGACAGCAAGATGTCGGTTCACGTTACACTTGAACTTCTGCATGTCAGTACAGTTGGGGAAACAGGAACCTGGAAGGGAATTCCAAAGTCTAGCAGTTCTGGGGAAGAAACTACTGGAGTAGAAGGCTCTCTTACATCTAGGGATTTCAACTGTGAAGGGGTGAGATTTTGCTGATTGTCGGGTTTGTCGGGGGTATTTACGTCGAGGGGGTACAAATGCTTGCAGTTCGTCAGAACATTCACCGTTAGAGTACTGGTAGAACAGGCAGAGGGATGCTACATTTCGTCTATGGGACAGAGGCTGAAGCTTGGATGACAGTTTAGATTGGCGACTCTCTTTTGAATCTTGTCTAGGAGCGAGAGACTAGTAGCAGATGCACCGGCCCAAATATGACAACAATACTCCATACATGGGCGAATGGTGGCCTTCCTTATAGAGGTACAGGATACTTTCGGGCATTAGTAGCTTTCTAGCATGGTAGAGAGAACCTACCTTTTTCGCAGCGGTCCTGGCAATGCTCTCAATGTAATTATTCCAACTCATGTTTCCTGTGAGCGTTAGGCTGAGGAGTTTAAAAGATGTGCTTTCAGATAAAGAGTCGTTGGCCATTGCTATTGGTGGTAGAGAAGGTTTCTTGTAGTTATTGAAGGAAACAAGTTTAGTCTTGGCAGCATTGAATGTGACCATCCATTTTTGTCCCCATTCCACTACAGATTGGAGGTCATCCTCTAGCGTTTCTGCCATAAAAATATTTTAATAGGATATATTTGATTTTTCAGGTCGGTTTTTATTTAACCCATAGTTGGGACCCTAACAGATACTACCACTCCGAGTCAGAGTAATCTGGAAGCAATGGCAATTAATGGGTGGCTCCACACTCCCCAAAGCCTGCAAGCTGGGGCCTCACCATCGGATATAGTTTAAGGTCATATCCAGGACCAGCAGCAGCAGCAGCAGCAGCAGCAGCAGTAGTAGTAGTAGTAGTAGTAGTTCAAAGAGTTTAATAAATAAAAAATGATAAAAGATGACAACGTTAGCAGGAAAGAAAAATATATAGTTTCATAACCCCTATTCAAATCTTACGACAAGCGTTCAATAAGTAATGCTTTTGACCCACTTCTCATTGCAGTAGAGCAACGAAACTTGCCACAGTAAGTAGTATTTATCTACATAGAAATCATTCAGGGTTACATATTTCTCCCATCGTTTACTGCAGCTCTGGAAACCGTTTTTTTTTTGCGGGGGGGGGAGCTTTTTTGTGTAGAACACCTCAGGTTGGTTTTAATCACGACATGAATTCGGAAATTGAGGCTATAATATCACCTGGGAATCGCTTTTCTTTCAAAAACAACTTTATGACTAAAGAGAGGTGAAAGTCAGAGGATGCAAGGTTAGAAGAGTATGGGGGATGGGGAAGGATATTATAACCACATGCCCATGCTTTTAATCTGGGGACATACACGTTGTGAACCAGAGTGTCGTCTTGCAGTAGGATGATATCTTTGTGTATCTTATGCTGCTTCTTTGCGGGAGTCGAATGGAAAAAAGAAGCAACTAGTATAATCAGTGAAATAGTAAAGTTCCTATTTCCACGAGGGCAGAGTTAGACACAAGGTCAGTTTTTAATGTGACGAATCCAGCTTCCCAAAAAGCATTGTCTCTGTTTAGAAGACTTTCTATTTCACTGACTGAGAACAGAATAGGCTACATGAACCATCAGATCTGATACTACACTTTTTTCCTAGCCAAAAGTATTTCGGAGTTTTCCTTCTCCTGGACTAGTTGCACGATCAATACTTGTTTTTCTTTTATTTATCGGATTCTTGAATGTGTTAAAGGGGACGTGTTGATGGCTAAGAGCTTATCTGACAACTTGGGTTCGAATCCAGTTTGTTCTTTCCACAGAAACACTTTTGCTCAGGGATGTTGGCAACCTTCATGTAGTCCCTCCTCCAAGTAGTACATGTCATTCTAAAAAGATATTGGGGAACCGAATGCCAACATGATTGATGTTACACAGTAAAAGTAGCTGCAGCAGCAAGAACAGCAGCAGGCAGTGATATTAATGTTGGATGTTTAGCAGGTAACCCCGGGAAAAGAGGCATTCAATGGGTCGCACACACAAAGATTGATCTATTTGGGGAATGCAGAACTTTACACTATTGCATATTGCAATGCATAATTTGACCAGAAATATGTGAAAGGATATCGGTCAAAGGATTTGAAACAAAGAATTTAAAGTGGGAAATATTAAAGATTCCAGTGAGAAAGATCGTTTATATAAATCGACACAAACAGAAAACTGGCAGTCGGTCACAAAAACAGAGAACAAGCCGACACATTCTTAACTGCCAAACATCCACACCACTCCCATGCGCCTTCACTGATGTCAAAAGCCCGTCACAATTGTAAATCCGAAAGTGTTGTCGGTGTGAAATAAAACAAAATATTATTTTATAGATCAGTTGTGTTGTGTTTCACTCGCTGTCAGTGTGTATATATCGTAGACCAGTGATGAGAGTAGATTTAGCAATTATATAGACTGAAAAGCACATTTTTATGACTAGCTGCAGCAGTTCTAAAACATTAAGACCACAATCCAGCTAACAGCTCAATCGGTATCAGGATTTGTTGTCCTCTAGTCGTCACTGCTTCTGCGTGTGGCAAACAAAAGCAGTAGCATTAGGAAGATGGGCATGACTTAGTGGTTGACAACACTGACTTCCAACCTGGGTATGCCAAGTTCAAATCAAGTTCGTTTCACAGAAACAATTTTATTCAGGGATGTTGGCAACCTTCACATGGTCGCTCACGTAAGTCTTTAGACAAATATGCCAGGGAAATAAATGCCAACAGAATCATTATTAATGGCGCTCACCAGCAAAAACATCAGACCGTGGATATGTTGTAAATGACACGGACTGACAACCTCGATGCACCAAGTCCGAATCCAGTTCGTTCCATATGTAATGTTGTGACACTTTGACTGTGATCATAGCGGAGTATCTGTGTTAACTGTGGTAGGTAGAGCCAAGGGGCAAAACATTGTTATTATGGGTTCTCTCTACCGTGCTAGAAAACTACTAACGCCCGAAAGTATCCTGTACCTCTATAAGGCCACCATTCGCCCATATATGGAGTATTGTTGTCATATTTGGGCCGGTGCATCTGCCACTAGTCTCTCGCTCCTAGACAAGGTTCAAAAGAGAGTCGCCAATCTGATAGGTCCTGAACTTTATTCTAAGCTTCAACCTCTGTCCCATCGACGAAATGTAGCATCTCTTTGCCTGTTCTACAAGTACTTTAACGATGAATGCTCTGACGAACTGCAAACACTTGTACCCCTCCCCCAAGGTAAATACCCCCGACCAACCCGACAAGCAGTTAAATACCACTCCTTTCACAGTAGAGATCCCTAGATGTAAGAGAACTTTCTACTCCAGTTGTTTCTTCACCAGAACAGCTAGACTTTGGAATTCCCTTCCGGGTCCCTGCTTCCCCAACTGTACTGACATGCTAGTTCAAGTGTAACGTGAACTGACATCTTGCTGCTCAACTCCCTACATAGTACCCCTGATGCTTGTGTCCCTGATAGTAGCACCTACATCAAAGTGGCAATGTGCCTTGTTTGGGGTGAAAATGTAATTAAAAAAATAAAAAAATTATTATTATTATTATTATTATTATTATTATTATTATTATTATTTGAGCGACGACTGGATCGATTATTATGATTAGAAAAATAAACAATCAGATTTTTTTTTTGTTTTTTTTTACACGATGGTCATCACTTATCAAGGCCTGGAAGTCAATCAGGGATAAGGGTTAT
This sequence comes from Euprymna scolopes, assembly GCF_053919585.1. NCBI lineage: Eukaryota > Metazoa > Mollusca > Cephalopoda > Sepiida > Sepiolidae > Euprymna > Euprymna scolopes. Next base: position 2,363,189 of record NC_136518.1, on the reverse strand, counting down.
TGCAAGTACAGTACGTTAGTATGGAGATTTGATGAAGTGTTTACTTAAGGGGGTGGTTCATTAGGAATTTGTTAACGTTGGACTTGAAGACATCCAAGTTGTAGTCAGGTGGGAAGCAGGCAGATGGAACAGAGTTCCACAGGCGTGCAGTTCTAAGAAAGAAGCTTTGTTCATGGAATCCACGTTTTGATTTAGGCACAGATAAAGAGTGGGGGAAATTTTTCACAGTGGATTCAGCTAGACGGGTGTTTTTCGTGAAAGATTGGCGAAGGGGACCAGAGATTGGAGTTCAGACGAACACCTGCCATGGAAATAACGATAAAACAAGGATAGGCTCGCAACGTCTCTCCTGTGGGAGAGAGGTTGCAGGGTAGAGAAAAGGGCATCCCCCACTAAGCCACAAAGTCTATTTTGTACTCTGTCAAGGCAGGATAGGCTGTTTTTAGCAGCTCCTGCCCAGATATGGCAGCAGTATTCCATCCTTGGACGTACTTGGCTTTTATAGAGATAGAGAATTGCAAATTGTGAAAAAGTGATTGGAAACTGAAATAATAAACAACCACAAAAAAAAATGTGATTTTAGAAAATACAAGAAAACATAATTTTTGGTTTGGATAAACAAATAATCAGATTTATGTTACGTCAGCGGTTAGGGTCTTAGAAACGTGATAAGATGTAGATTTGGGGAGATTCTAACCAGTCGTTAGCTGAACATCAGAAACAACGGCGACTCAAGGGGGAAGTCGGTCTCTCCATGGCGCAGGGAGCGGCGTTTCCTCAGGCAGCCAAGATGTGAAGACGTTGTAATCTCTGAAGATGCCGACCGGAATCATGAAAATAAATGTTCGCATATAATCCAGGTATGTGTTGTGTTTATTTACATCTGTTAAAAAGAACTGTTTGTCTACAACTGTTTCGATACGTACACGTCAATCGTTTCATGTTAGAACTGTTGCATAAATGTTAAAATATACACACTAGACGATCAACTAAACAATACGACATATATACATACACGCATTTGCACGTACACGAATATACAGATAAAATATAAAACCCAGCTATTCAACGTGCACGTCGTTATAGAACGTATTCATAAACGCACACAACGTAGCACATAGAAACACTTTAATTAAGAGATGTTGGCAATCTTCACACGGTCGCTCCTGTAAGTATCCGATGTCTTTTTAGAAAAAAATTCTAACTACAAAGATATCGGAGAAACGAATGCCAACAAAAATCATTTGATTCATGCAAAATAAATGAATGAATGATGCTCAACAACAACAACAGTAACAACGACAACAACGACAGCAACAACGAAAACAACAACGAAAACAACAACGACAACAACAACGACAACAACAACGACAACAACAACAACGACAACAACAATAACAACGACAACAACGAAAACAACAACAACGACAACAACAATAACAACGACAACAACGACGAAAACAACAACAACGACAACAACAAAAACAACAATGACATCGACAACAACAACAACAATAACAACGACGACAACGACAACAACAATAACAACGACAACAACGACAACAACAACAACAACAACAACGACAACAACAATAACAACAATGACAACGACAACAACAACAATAACAACGACGACAACGACAACAACAACAATAACAATGACGACAACGACAACAACAACAATAACAACAACAATAACAACGACAACAACAACAATAACAACAACAACAACAACGACGACAACAACAACAATAACAACGAAGACAACGACAACAACAACAACAATAACAACAACAACAACGACAACAACAACAATAACAACAACGACAATAACAACGACAACAACAATAACAACAATAACAACGACAACAACAACAACAACAACAATAACAACGACAACAACAATAACAACAATAACAACAACAACAATAACAATAACAACAATAACGACAACAACAACAACAACGACAACAACAACAACAACAACAACAACACCGTCAGGGATTGCAAAACTTTTATAATATGCAAATTCTATCATGAATTTTTTGCAGCGTAATAAATATATCAAAATGGCGCGTAAATAACGCCGGCTTATAAAAGGCTCCCCAAATCCTTTTGTCATTGGCGTTTCTATTGCGCATGAGCGTATTGTGTTGGCAAAGGAGGGGCTGGGTGGGGGTCAATACCTTTAGCGAACCGAATGACTGGAATTCACATTTGCTGTTCGCAAACTGAATGGATGCGGTTGCTATTGTGTTGGTGACCGTTGCAATGGCAGTCATTGTCACGTGATGCGCATGCGTGACGCGGTCGGTTCCCGCCTTTTCTTTTCTCACATTCCATTCGTTGTTCACGATCGGAAATAGATTCGTGCAAGGAACCAGATTTTGCAGAAAGAAAGAATCAGTTTTCCAAATCCTTTAAGATTGTGAAAAATAGTTTTTTTTTTAAACCATTATTTATTACTTTTATTTTTTCTTTCTTTTTTTTTTCGTTTTCTTTTTCATCTTTTTATTCCTATTTTAGCTTTCCTTCCGACACTTCTTTTTCGTCTTTTCTTGTTTTTCATTTCATTCTTCTTTCTTTTCTTCTTTCTCTTTTTCTTTTTCTTTTCCTTTTTGTCCTTCTACGTTATAGTTCTTCTGCGTCATCTTTTTTTTTTACTTTTTCGTCTTTCTCTTCTCACTTCCTTCTTTCCTTTTTTCTTTCTTTCCCCCCTTCTTTTGCAACTACTACTAGAAACTAGTGGCAAATACATCAGCCCAGATATGGCAACAATACTCCATGCATATGCGAATTGTGGATTTATAAAAATATTAGCAGGGTGCCCAGCGTTGCCCGGGTGTGTGGTGTAGTAAGGAACCCCGAAATAAAAGTGGTAGTAGCGGGGGGAGGGGTCAAAACAAAAGTAGGTAGACTTGAACCCGTAGCGCGAGGGAGAAAAAAAAACGTGACGTCTTAACTGATGTCTTCATCACGCGACCGGAAGTCAAGAACGTTGAAATTAAGCGAAGTCAATCCAACGGTGACGATGACTTGTTAAAATGTCGGCGAAAAAGGCAACCCCCTCCATGTAGAAAACTGCCCAGTTGAGGGTGAAGGAATGAATGTTTTGGGCCAAGTTTTCGATATTTGTCGTCCGAAGGGTCAAGCTTCAAAACGATACTGATCTCGTGAGGATCCGTCGCGTGTGTGGAAAGTTTTTGCGACACACACACATACACATAGACACACACATACACACACACATATACACATTTTTTCCTTTATATATATAGGTAGGATAATCTATATAGATCTCTGAACCACGTATCTGAAGGGACGATAGTTTTCATTTATAAACGCAATAATTTTTTTTAAGTGGAGAAATAAAATTTTGAATTATCATTTGCAATCCACTAATAATAGCTCATTGTACATGTTGGTATTTACTTCCTTCGATCACAGGGAGGTGTGACACAAGGTCGAAAGATGGGGAGAGTCACGCCAGCGTTCCCCAAAGAAGAAGTACACCGACTTTTTAAAAATTACCCAAGTATATTTGTCGGCATTCCTCGGTTGGGGAACCTCAGGCTATTAGCAATAAGCTTGCTCCATCTGAAAGATAAAAGGCGAGGCTTGGGAGGGTGTAAGTCCTAGGACTACCGAGAACGAATTCTTCAGCCTGCCAGATAAAAGGTCACCGAAATGACCCAGTTTCTGACGAACTGATTATCGAGATTTTTATTTTTAATTTTAGATTTTTTTTTCTTTTTACAAGGGAGTAACCACTTAACAAGGCTTGAAGGTCACTCGAGGATAAGGCTGTACGGTGGTCACCGGGAAAACTGCATAGTGATCGTTAGTTGTGCAAATTGGGAGGAATTTGATTATTTAAGAAGGACGGCTCATCAAGAATTTGTTTACATTGGACTTGGAGATGGCTATGTTGTAGTTAACTGGAAACCAAGCCAGCAAAACAGAGCTCCACATGGAGGAAGTTCTAGGAAAGAAACTTTGTTAATGGAATTTGCATTTAGATTTAAGCACAGATTGGGAGTGAGGGAAATTTCTGAAAGGAACAGCATTAATCGGTATCCATTGTGCATGCGTACAAGGTTGAATGATAAAATTGTCGCCCTAGAAAAGATGACATGATTCCATTTCCGTTTGATGAAGACTGTTTTGTTTTTTTGTCTTTTTTTTTCGTTGCAGACCATCTATTAGTTGGCCAGTTGTGTACAAATCCCAACTGTGATAGGAGCCTTCTATCATGTCTGAAAATGTTCATCAAACGAGATTGGACTCATACTCTCTACCGATCCAAGTTATGACAACATGATTCAAGTTATGATAAGTCGACTTGAAAGTCAACACCAAAGTGTACCTGGATGTTCTGAAGAGTGTGTTCATACTCTGGTGCAATCAGGTGGTTGCCGGTAGACCCCGAGTCTGGCAGCAGGTCTTGGCACCAGACTGTAAGTCCAAAGAGACCCAGGCTTGGTTTCAGAAGAAGTTTTTTTTTTTACATGGGGGTCACCACTTATCAAGGCCCGAAGGCCACTCAGAGATAAGGATTATTGCGTGTACAGTAATCAATGAGATAGTATTGTAGTAATCATTAGTATTGGGGGTTTTGATAGAGTGTCTTACTTAAGGGGGTGGTTTGTCATGAGTTTGTTTATGTTGGACTTGAAGACGTCCAAGTTGTAGTCAGCTGGGAAACAGGCAAGCGGCAGAGAGTTCCACAGGCATGCAGTTCTAAGAAAGAAGTTTGTTCATGGAATCTACGTTTTGATTTAGGCACAGATAAAGAGTGAGGAAAATTATTGACAGTAGTTTCAGCCAGACAGGTGTTTCTCGTAAAAGATTGGCGAGGGGGGACGAGGGATTGGAGCTCAGACGAGCACCTGCCATGGAAATAACGATAAAACAAAGACAGGCTTATTGGTCTGTACTGAGAGGGAGATGACTTTTCACCTGCATTCTTAAATACAGGTCATACTGAAGAAGTGGTACGACTTTGTATCCTTCTCTCACTGGTCTCCCTCCTTCCTCAACCTGAACCCGCTGGACTACTTTATTTGTTCACATGTTGAGAACATCACCAACATGACCTCTCACAACAACAAAGCCAGCCTGATCGCCATCATCTGTCGAGTATTTGCTGAGTTCCCACTGGTATTTATGAAAAAAGCATGCTGCCAGTCACAGACCTGTATCGAAGCGCTGATTGAGGCTGAAGGCGGTGACATTGAATAGATGTAAGCTCTACTACATAATTAAGTTATCTGAATTGATTTTTTTTTTTCCAATAAAAGTTTTAAAATAAACCTGTAGTATTGTTTGCTTTAGAGCAACAATTTTATCGTTCTACCCTGCGTGTGGGTTAGAGTGGTCCTGTGAGCAATGGCACGACCCCGATGAACCAGCTGCATTTCCCATTTATTTCTCTCTTCACGGAGTTAGACACAAGATTGTCTTTTTTTTAAACCCAACTCCCTTAATGTGTCATTTTTTATTTTGACAAAAGTAGAAATTACCTTATATTTATTTATTATTTATTGTTTTTTGTTTTTTTTTACCCAGTTCAAAGGGCCCCTTTTCGAGCAAGGGATTCCCCAAATTACAAACAAATCTTGTATAGATCGTTTCATACCCTCCAAAAAAATTCAGCAAAATCTTAACAGCCAGTTGTGGTTCTCTCCAGAATGTGCTGCTGCCATTGCACACAGAAATACCTTTTCCATTGCTTCCAACATAATAGATGTACTAAGATTAAAGCCACCCTAAGGACTGTCAGCAACCACTATAAACGAACAATAAAGCACACAAGAGAGTTGTATGCTCAGTCTGTCAAGTCCAAAGTAGTCTCATGGGGAGACAAATAAATAGCACGACACGTAATTAATAACACCCTTAACTGAATCGAACTTTTCAAAATGGTATTCTACTTATTGTAGGCGATTACATGTGAACACCTCGCAAAATTGGCAGGAATAAGAAAAAAATTATCAATTTAGAATTTAGATTGGGGGTTCAGTTACATAAATATCTTTTGTAGTTAAAACAATAAATATTGATCATGTTATCATTATTATCAACAATGAAGATTAAATTAAAAATATTCAGAAGAGAATACCGATTCCGATACCCTAATAAATTCTGATTTTGTCTGATTTCTGATTCTGATTCATATCAATCATCCCAACTTGATGCGACCTGACGGAATAGTTAATTGTAGGTATGGACCGCTATATACCCTCCTAAAAATTCCAGCAAAAACCCAACAGCCAGTCGTGGTTCTCTTCAAAATGTGCTGCTGCCATTGCGCACAGAAATCACTATTTCAATTGCTTCCAACGTAAGAGATTTATTGAGACTAAAGCTGCCTTCAGGACTGCCAGCAACCACTGTAAAAGAGTAATAATGAACACGAGAGAGTTGTATGTTCAGTCTATCAAGTCCAAAGTAGCTGAGCAGCTGCTTAGTTCCCACTAGTTTTGGATAGAGCATCTCCTCTTTCCCAACCATCATCAATGAACCTGGGGTAATCTCATCAGCATCAAACAAAGCCAAACTCTTTGCCAAGAACTTTGCAGTTAACTTTACCCTATGCAGTCAGGGCCGTCAACCCCTATACTTCATCTGCTGTCTGAAAACACGCTATGTGACATACAAATATCTATGCGTGATGTTGCTAAGCTAATCAAAAACCTTGGTTCCAGTAAAGAAATTGGCCCTGACGGTATTCCAAATATAGTGTTGAAAAAGCTTCAACCAGAACTAGCTCCCATACCTACAAAGCTTTTTAAGCGTTGTCTTAAGAAGAATTTCTTCCCAACACCCTGGAAAACCTCATCAGTATGCCCTGTATTTAAAAATTCAGGTGATCAGTCATCTCCCTCTCAATCAGTCTCCTGTGTGTCATGCGTAAGTTGCTGGAATCTGTGTTAAATAGAGAAGTAGTCAACCATCTCAGCAGAAATAACTTCCTCAGTGACATGCAATATGATTTATCTTCTGCTAGATCTACAGCAGATGTGCTTAGAGTTGTATCTCATAGGATTAGCGAATCTCTCAATGAAGGCTTCCTTTCTAGGGCAATTGCCCTTAACATATCAAAGGCCTTGGATAGGGTATGGCATAAAGGTCTACTCCACAAGATCTCCAGCTACAATATAGCCGGAAATGTCTTTGCAATGATTAAATCATTTCTCTCTGATAGGTTCATAAGAGGAGTGGTTGATGGGCAGAAATCAGAAGCTCACAGTATTACTGCTGGAGTCCATCAAGGGTCCATCTTGAGCCCAACTCTCTTCCTGATCCACAGCAATGATCTTCAAAATCATATCCTAAGATCATTCGTAGACATTTATACTGATGACATTAACAGCTATGGCAACACTTTGAAGGCCATAAATGACCAGGTTCTCTCTGATTCTCTCTCCTCTGATCTTGAGCATGTGGTACAATGGGGAAATAGGTGGCTGGTTAATTTTAATACATCTAAAACCAAGATTCTATTTTTATATCATCAATGCTCTAAGCTCCATCTGGCATCAATTGAAATGAATGGCTCTTGTCTTGGGGGGTGGGGCTCCATGTTTTGACAAGCTTCTGGGTTTGACCTTTACTCCTGATCTGAAAGGGAACACGTACATCAAATCTATTTCCAAGGCTGCTGAAAAATTGTTTGGATCATTCTACCACTCCAGTAGATATTTCACTGCTGATGCAATTCTCTACCTGTATAAGAGACAAGTACGTCCAAGGATGGAGTACTGTTGCCACATCTGGGTAGGAGCTGCTAGAAGCAGCTTACCCTACTTTGACAGAGTTCAAAATAGACTTTGTAGCCTTGTGGGGATGCCTTTTTCTCCTCCCTGGAACCTCTTTCCCACAAAAGAGACGTTGCGAGCCTGTCTCTACTCTATCATTATTTTCATGGCAAGTGCTCGTCTGAACTCCAATTTATGATCTCTCCTTGCTTAACTTTCACAAAAACACTCGTCTAGCTGAAACCACTATCAATAATTTCCCCCACTCTTTATCTGTGCCTACCTCTAAACATAGATTTCATGAACAAAGCTTCTTTCTTAGAACTGCACATCTGTGCAACTCTGTTCCGTCTCCCTGCTTTCCAGTTAACTATAATATAGTCGTCTTCAAGTTCAATGTAAACACGTTTTTGATGAGCTACTCCCTTAAATAATCCAAATTACCAAATTTCCATTTACTACCGTAAACTCATTAACCCTCGAGTGGCCTCCGGGCTTTGATATGTGGTGACTTCTTTTGAAAAAAAAAAAAAAAAAAAAAAAAAAAAAGGAAAAAAGCCCACCTCCCACGTTAGATCAAATCTCGCTCAGGCAAGCCAGTCCATTTTTATAATTTTGATAATAAATTGGGTCCAACATTTGTCCATGGATCGATTACACACACCCTGCTAATTGATTTGTGTATTAACAAACCAGCAAGGTAACCTGGTGTTGTCCGGTATCATTTTATTCTAATTATCGCTGACTTCTTTGCAGTCAATGACAGCATGCACTCTGTCGGTTCGTATTTCATAAGCCAAATACACGTGGGTAAGAATTTATAGATGTTAGAAATCATTGTAAGAGAGAAATAGCCATTTGCTTTTTTGATCACTCGCCAACAAAAACATCACAATGATAATGAACACTTTTACTAAGTCAAGGCTGCAGGAAATAGAACACTCTACTGCTGACGATTAAATAAAGAGTTTAAATTCAAAATTGTGTAGGTTCTTGTGTTCAACGTAGAGATTACTAAGTCGGGGAAGGTACACCATAAGAAGGTCGGAGCTTACATCAGGGAGACCTGGTGTTGCCTGGGATTAAATGATAATTAACGAATGTTTCACATTCCCATATATTTATTGTTATCGAAATTGGTGAAATCGATTATTTTTCAAATCGATTTAATAAGAATCTATCATAGTGCACCAAGAGGAAGCTTCACATGCCCCCCCCCGCAGTGACTTACTCTATGATACATTGTAGGTCCCATTGCACTGTAGAGAACCTAACGTTGATTTTATAAGATTATTTTTATATGATGACTTGAATTAAAGTTAAAAATGCAAATGTCAAGTAGCATAGGTTCATAAGAGCAGTGCTTGATAGGCAGAAATCAGAAGCTCACACTATTAATGCTAGAGTCCCTCAGGGGTCTATCTGATCTACATTAATGATCTTCCAAATCACATTCTATGATCATTCGTTGGCATTCATGCTGACGACACTACCATCTATAGCTACACATCAAAGGCCGTAAATGACAAAGTTCTCTCTGACTCTCTCTCCTCTGATCTTGAGCATGTGATACAATGGGGAAAGTGGTGGCTGGTTACTTTTAATGCATCTAAAACCAAGCTCCTATCTTTACATCATCACCACTCTGATCCTCATCTGCCATCAATTGAAACGAATGGCTCTCGTCTTAGGGAGGCTCCATGTTTTGACAAGCTTCTGGGCTTGACCTTTACTCCTGATCTGAAATGGAACATGCACATCAAATCTGTTGCTAAGGTCGCTGGAAAAATGGTGGGATCCTTCTACTGCTCCAGTAGATATCTTACTCCTGATGCAATTCTCTACCTATATAAAAGCCAGGTACGGTTAATGATGGAGTACTGTTGCCACATCTGGGCAGGAGCTGTTAGAAGCAGCTTATCCTGCTCTGACAGAGTTCAAAATAGACTTCGTAGCTTAGTGAGAGATGCCCTTTTCTCTTCCCTGCAACCTCTTTCCCACAGAAGAGACGTTGCGAGTTTGTCTCTGCTTTATTGTTATTTCATGGCAAGTGTTCGTCTGAGCTCCAATCTATGGTCCCCCCAACCAAACTTTCACGAGAAACACTCGTCTAGCTGAAAACACTATAAAAATTTCCCCCACTCTTTATTTGTGCCTAAACTTAAATGGAGATTTAAACTTCTGCATATCAGTACAGTCAGGGAAGCAGGTAGCAGGAAGGGAATTCCAAAGTCTAGCTGTTCTAAGGAAGAAGCAATTAGAGTAAAAAGCTTTCTGAGATTTAGGGACCTCAACAGTGAAGGGGTATGATTTTGTTGCTGTGGGTTTGTCAGGGATATGACATCGAGGGGGCACAAGTGCAACGAGTTCATCAGAACACATTCCATTAAAATATTTGTAAAACGGGCACAGAGATACAACATTGCTGCGATGGGACAGGGGTTGAAGCTTAGTTGACAAAGTGGGATATATTAAATTGGAACCCCTTTTTTTTAACCCTATCCAAGAGGGAGAGACTAGTGGTAGATGCACCAGCCCAGATGTGGCAACAATACTCCATGCGTGGGCGAATGGTGGCCTTGTACAGGTACAGCATACTCTTAGGTATGAGTAGTTTTCTAGCATGATAGAGGGAGCCCACATTATTTGCAGCAGCCTTTGCAATATCCTCAATGTATTTGTTCCAGTTCATATTTCCCGTGAATGTTAAGCCAAGGAGTTTGTAAGGAAGAATTCTCAGGTAGGGTGTTATTTGTCATGAATATCAGTGGTTGGAGAGGCTTCTTTTAATTGTTAAAGGAGAGCAGCTTAGTCTTACTCGCATTAAATGTTACCATCAATTTACGATCCCATTCAACTGTGATCTGGAAGTCATTTTCTAACGATTCAGCCATTGTCTTAGATTTGTGTACATCTGTTCTTCCCTCGTGCATATTATAGAGCATTGCAACATCAGCAAATATATAAAGGATATATCGAGAACTGCAGCTCTGCGTTCACCCACCTTATCCGTTGTATGGTATATGCATTCAGAGATGACTGTTAAAATATCTGCAATAGAACGACATTGCCTAAATCCATACTGTTTATCAGAAAAAGGATAAGCTTTTGCAAGGTGGTGGACTAGTGCTTGATTGATTAACGTCTCAAAACGTTTAGCAAAGATGAGGAGGAGACTGATAGGGCAATAATTGAGAGGGTCAGTCTTTTCATCAGATTTTTTGTACACTGATACCACAGAGGCCATCTTCCAGCTATTAGGGAAGCAAGATGTAGCAAGGCATTTGTTGCAGAGTTTAAAAAGTATGGGGGCTAGCTCAGCTGAGCATTTCTTAATTAGGGATGAGACCAGGTCCACACGCATAGAAGGTATCTAAGTATTTATGATATCCTGAACATGAGAAGGGTCATTGATTGAGATTGTCGGACTGACTTCCTCATCTTGGTTGTTATTGTCACAACATTTCGGTCGTTTTGCCCTCCGGCCTTCGTCAGGTGTTTTGTATCGAACTGGGGAACCGTTTGTTCGGAGTCTCGAACCCAACCCTTTATTATTATTATAGGGGTACTGTGTTAATCTAAAAAATACAGACAATTACTATAAGAAGCGTCGATGTTCAAGTCATTAATTTAGGAGGGAGTTGCTATTTTGGCTCTAAGGTGGAGTTAGAGGCAAATCACTGGGCAAGCAGTTCCGCCTTCTCTATTGCTGTGTATGCACCCTTTTGGTTGTTGGATAGTGGTGGAATTACTGATTGCCCTTTATTCACTATTATAGATTTTCCAAAAATTACGAGTTCCTATATTTTGCGATTCTATACGTTCCCTGGTTATTTCATCATGTCTTCTTTTGGCTGTGGCTATTTTTCTCTTACAATGATTTCTAGCATCTACAAATTTTTGCCTATTTGTATTTGACTTATGAAGTATGAAGCGGCTACGTGCATGCTGTCTTTGTGCAATGGCAGTTGCACAATGGGGTTTGTTGTGTCGGATTATGGTATATCAACTAGCTGGCATAATTAATTACCCAAATACACGATCAATTGTATACGGTTAGTTGAACACAAGTCAGGATTTTACCTAGCGGGAAATGTAAGGTTCATCTTCATGATATTTAGTGCAGAATAGAACACCATGGATTTTGATCTCGAGGCATCCATTAATTTTTATCATTTATGAAGTTTGATATATAGTTTATACAAGAGGAAGAAGAAGAAGAAGAAGAAGAAGAAGAAGAAGAAGAAGAAGGTGACGACGAAAGGTAGGGGAAGAAAACGAAGAAGAAAGCAAACAAAAAAAGAAAGCAAAGAAAAAAGGAAGGAGGAGGAGGAGGACGAGAAAGTAAAGAAAAAAGAAAAAAAAACGAAGAAAAAGAAAAAAGGAAGAAAAAGGAAAAGAAGAAGAAAAAGAAAGCAATGAAAAACGAAAGACAAAAAGAAGAAGAAGAAGAAGAAGAAGAAGACCGAATATTTTTACGTTCCATATAATTCCTCCTTTTATTCCTGTTGCCAAGCAACGTAGCCTCGATTGAATCCATGTTTAATTTGCAAAGAATTGCGGAAGATGCTGAGGCGGAAGATGCTGAGGCGGAAGATGTCAATATTGAATCGGTCTCAGCTGTTTTGCTTGAAGAAGGCCAATTAGTTTGATGTGGCCGAGGAGGGAGGGGCGAGCGGTAACTGGAAATTAGTATTAGATGGGGGAGAGAGGATAACTGGAAAACCGTATTAGATTGTCAGGGTCGAAGAATAAATTAGATGGGGAAGGTGGTGTCGGTGGGGTAGGGTCACCTCAGCAACAACCAGTAAACGCCACGTCATATGTCTTTCTTTCTGTCTACATAGCTTTCATTGAAAGCATGACAGCATTAAAATGATAAGTTTAAGAAATAACAATAATCTATTACTAATGGAAATTTGGCACTTCTGCATTACACGGACAGCGCCATTGTTGGGGGCGATAACTTCAATTTCTTTCTTAGGCAAATAAATAAAAAAAAAAGATTTTTTTTTCCGAACAGAAAAATTGTAAGAAATTCTCTTACTCGTTTTTGCCTTTGGCAGAATGAAAGAGACACAGAAAAGCAACAAAGGCTCACCTTAAATCCAAGAATATTTTTATTTACAAGAAGGTAAAAATGAGTCTGTATTGCAAAAGAGTGCCCTCTTTAGCTTCAGCCAAATGGCGGGTAGTTCATGCCTTGAAAGGCGAAGGTAGTTTTCTTCTTGTGGAAGATGCTGGTAGAATCGGCCGCTTGTAGAAATGGTTGAGGGTTCTCGAAATCCTTCCAGATTGGTCAATACGAACAACGCACATTGCGATCGATGTTCATAAATAATATGCCCCCTTACGGGCAATGATAATGAAGTAATTAATCCATAGAACATTTTAGCCTCAGGCTTGTATCCGCATTCAAGTGAGCGGAGATAATAAATGGGATAGAACCCTGCCTTAGTTCATTAGGCACGGAGCGAGATACCGCGCGTCGGCTTTGCTCGACGCCGAATTGAAATCTGTTTTAAGAAACATAGTATTCCCGCCAAATTCTGAATCCGCCGCAGCAACTGAACAATGCAATATCATTGGTCGAAATAACTGCGTGATTGGAAATCCAGCGGTTATCGCCCTTGCATTCTGAAATTTCTAACAAAATATTTGCAAACCAAAACATTTATTTTTATAAAAATGTATCAAAATATAATTGTAAAAACATTTATTTAAAAGTCTGTGTGAGAAAATTTAATTTTACAATATTTTTTTAAATTAAAGAAACATTGGATTTTTTTCCCCGAATCATATTTTGATCTAAAGTAAAAAAAATTTTTTTTTTTTCGAACAATTTGATAATTTAAATGCGCACTTCTGCAGTATTCAGGCGAGCGCTGTTTTTTTGCGTAAAAAATATAATTTTAATAAAACAATTTTTGAATAAAACAACATTGGACCCCCCCCCCCGAATTATTTTTGGAATTAAAATAAAACTGGATATTTTTTCCTAACAATTTAATAATTTAAATGAAACATTTTTTTTTAATCAAAGCAACATTGAATTTTTTTTTTAAATTTAAATTTTCACTGTAACAAAATATAGTTTTAATTTTTTGTTGAAGGGGCAACAAGGTTGTATATATTAATTTTAAAATTATTAAACAATTTGAATGGAATCAAATAAATAAACTTGGTCGACTTATTTTAATTGTTCTTTGATCGAGAAGTGGTACCTGGCGACAGTTTAGTGAAACGCACAAAAAAATGGCGCCGTCTGTGTAATGCAGAAGTGCCGAAAATTATATATATGTCTGTTTGAATCCAGCGCTATACTTTTGCTACTGAAGTCATTGCCAAGGGTGCTGCAAACGAAGGCAAGCTGTAAAAAAACTACTCACATCTAACAGTATCCTTTTTCTCTACAAAGCCATTATTCGTTCATGCATTTTTAATTTTGTTTAATTTTTACTTCAAAATTCTAAAATCAATCATTAAGAGAGAAAGTAATCACTAAATAAATTTATTAATCAATTTTATTGAAAACTCCGCTATCGTTTATCAAGAATCTTTTTAATTTCAGTTTGTTTTTCGGAGGGAGATATAGTTTTTACCCCCTCCCCTCTCTCTCTCTAAATTATATTTTAAAAAATATTAAAATTTATTATTTTCTTTTTAAAACCAAATCTCCCTCAGTAATTTCTTTAATTTTCTATTTTTTAGCGATTATCAAGACACCTAAGATGTGATATACTCTCATGTCGGACATTATTTCGCGTTCTCACGTAACACTCGACATGTTTTTTGTTTGTTTTCTGTGTATGTGTGTGTGTGTGTGTGTTTTTTTTTTCCTTTACCGAATAAACGATTCCAAATAAATTAAACAACATAGTCGGCGAGGTAGAAAAATCGATTTTACCCTTTTATAAACAACAGTATATAAGTAAATTCTTTTTAAATTAATATAAAAAAATATGCGGTCTCGTTTATGAACATAATACACCCTTTAAAATAAGTGAAACCACTAAGAACTTAGCCAGTTAGGTAGAAAACGGACACTTAGAAAATCGATTTTATTTAAAAAAAAAACAAAAAAACAAAAAAAAAAAACATTAAACAAGTAAAAATACTTTTTAAAAATATTATGGAGGGCTATTGTTTATTTTACTATCGGGGACATAAGTTGCAGGGGTATTATGAAGAGAGATGAGTAGCAAAATGTTTGTTCACATTACACTTGAACTTCTGCATGTCAGTACAGTTAGGAAAACAGAATCCCGGAAGGAAGTTCCAAAGTCTAACAGTTCTGGGGAAGAAACTATTGGAGTAGAAGACCGTCTTACACCAAGGGCTCTCTACTGTGAAGGAGTGGGATTTGGCTGCTTGTCAGGTTTGTCGGGGGTGTTCACGTCGAGGGGGTACAAGTGCTTGTACAGAGCATTCACTATTAAAGTACTTGTAGAACAGGCAGAGGGATGCAACATTTCGTCGATGGGACAGAGACTGAAGCCTAGATGACAGTTCAGGACCTATCAGGTTGGCGACTCTCTTTTGAACCCTGTCCAGGAGTGAGAGACAAATAGTAGATGCACCAGCCCAAATGTGACAATAGTGCTCCATACATGGGCGAATGGTGGCCTTATAGAAGTACCAGATACTTTCAGGCATAAGTAGTTTTCTAGCATGGTAGAGAGAGCCCACCTTCCTCGCAGCAGTCTTGGCAATGTTCTCAATGTATGTTAATTTAGTCTATGTACAACAATTCTCCCTTTTTAAATTATCACTTAGTGACATTTCGTTCCGTTTATTTTGTTTCTGTCCAATTTTAACTTCTACTTTTTATGGCAACGCCTATAATTACGTTGGAGCAGCAATCACGAGAAGAGTTTGAAATTAAGATAATTGACAACTTCCGGTGTGAATGCGCAGTCGCAATGGTTTCTGCCTTGAGAAGCGTGGGAAACGTTATCCGTAAACAAATTGAGTCCGAAAAATTGCAAATAATTACTTCTTTTTTTCGGCAGACAAAAATTCAATGTTAATAAAAATAGAAAATAAAAGTTATTAAGTTTTTTTCTACCCCCCACCCCACTTTTGATGAAAAATACCGATTATTTATTTTGAAATATGATTATCGTTTTGGTTTTTATGAAACTTGTTTTGTAACGTATTGCTTGGATTATTCCAACTACTGTACTCATCTCGAGCTTTATTTCCACAACGTTTCAGCCGATGTAACCTCCAAACTTCTCTTATCGAACTCGGGAATCTTTCTGTCTATCTCGTCCGCATCGAGGACTCGTGGCGTAATGGATAAAGTACTTGGTTCCAGCTGTAAGTGACACTCTTCTGGAGTTGAAGGTTTAATCGTCAGTGCGGTCGATATGAGAAATACAATTGCAAACTAAATAAGACTTTTACCGATCATGGCTAAAAGTATTGAAAAAGGGTGGGGAGCACTGGAAATCTAGGGAAAGTTTTTGTCACGCAGATTGCAGGGAACACCACAAGTTGATTTTTTTATTTGGAAGTGACCAGTTATCAAAGCCCAAAGGCCACTCGAGGATAAGGGTTAATGAATGTAAGGTGATAGTGTAGGAATCGTTAATGGTGTAAATAGGGTAGAATTTGATTATTTATGAGGACGGCTCGACAAGAACTTGTTTACATTAGACTTGAAGAGAAATCTTCGATGATAGCCTGTGTAAACACTCCTAGTGAGTTAATAATAATGTGTGGTTTAACTCTTGAAACAATGTCACACATTGTTAGTGCGTGTTCTACACTTACTCAAAAAAGAGTACAAAAGTTGCCATGACAACGTATGTGCAAAATTGCATTGGAGTTTTTGCCAAAAGGTGGAATTCAAATGACGGACGAATGGTTGGTTGGTTGGTTGGTTGGTTGGTTGTTTTTGTTTTACGGCATATCAACCCTTTTCGGGTTATTTAATGCCGAATCCAAAGATTTTGAAGAAAACCTTTTTAATAGAATATATTTGTTGTTTTCAAGTCGGTTTCTATTTAACCCGAAGTTGGGACACTAACAGGTACTACCACTCCGGGTCAGAGTGGACCTGGGAGCAATGGTAATTAAAGGGGGGGGGGTTCCACACTCTCCAAAGCCAGCAAGCTGGGGCTTCATCATCATTAAGGTCGTATCCAGGACCGGATGCATGGTACCAACATCATCAAGAAGGGGTAGTGGATAACGAGGATGCTGAGATTCTCAGGGATTCCATGATGTAGTGAGACCAAAAAATAACTCACAGAAAACCAGATATTGTAGTTGTGAACAAAAAAGGCTAATGAATGCCAAATTATCAATATGTCTCTGCTTTGCACGCAAGAAGAATGAGAAACTACGGACTATCAGAAACTGAGGATGGAGATTGTTAGGTTGTGGAATAAGAAAACTTCCATCGTGCAAATAATCATTGGTGCACTTGGCTGAATTTTAGATGATCTTGAGAAACAGTTGAACTCCTTGGAAATCAGATACATCACTGTACTCCAGAAGTCAGTTCTGCTTGGCACAGCAAACATTCTTTGCCAGGTGGTTTCTATCTAATTGACTATTTGACTATGCTCACTAACTTTGGTGTTAAAACCAGCTCTTCAGTGAAAAAAAAATGGAAACATCACAACACTGTGAAGTTGCAAATAATAATAATAATAATAATAATAATAATAATAATAATAATGATAATAATAATAATAATAATGATAATAATAATAATAATGATAATAATAATAATAATAATAATAATGATAATAATAATAATAATAATAATAATGATAATAATAATAATGATAATAATGATAATAATAATAATAATAATAATAATAATGATAATAATAATAATAATAATGATGATGATAATAATAATAATAATAATAATAATAATAATAATAATGATAATAATAATAATGATAATAATAATAATAATAATGATAATAACAATTATAAATAATAATAATAATGATAATAATAATGATGATGATGATGATGATGATGATGATGATGATGATGATGATGATGATGATAATTATTATTATTATTATTATTATTATTATTATTATTATTATTATTCTGATTTCGTTTATCAACGTCTCCACGTCTCCCTGAAAAGAGATGAGATTCATTTGCAGAGGTTTCCATCAATCCCGGCTCCAAACCAGGAGCTACAAAGATCAAGGGTTTTCCTAAGAATGTTGGTGGTACCTACAATATCAGAGGTCTGAAGGCCGCCTAAAACATCGGGGAGTCGTAGTTTTTTCAATTGTCCTTCCAGACGACTTGATACTACTCCTAGTATACCAACTACGACCGGGATTATTTGTGTTTTAACTCCGTGTTTCCGCCTTATCTCCAAGGCCAATGGAGCATAATTGCTCCACTTCTTGTTCTCCTTCTCTCTCATATTCTTGTCCCAGGGTACTGAGAAGTCTACAATCTGACAAGAAATAATAATAATAAAGTTGTATGTTACCACAGACTACTTGGTTCTTTACAATTGAACCACGTTGAGAAGTGGTCATAAACCAGAAGTGCTACAGTAAAAACGACAATGTCAAACTACTTTGTGACGTGCATACAAATTGATAAGGTTTCTGAACATTTCAAACTTGACATAATGTTTCTAAACAACACAACTTGCTCAATCATTAACATAGTTTGCCTTTTCTATAGCAGAGTGCAAGAGAAAAAAACATGAAGAATAAATAAGTATCAGGATCTGAAACAGGAATTTGTTAAACTATGGAAATGTAAAGAACCATAATGAAAGGCCACCATAAATAGCTTAATCATATTGGCGAGACAATTTCTTTTCCAATTTTACAATTTTACAAAAAGGTTGCTTGTTAGGAACAGCGAAAGTGTTAAGGTACAGCTTGACTGTTCGTATTATTTGGATTCATCGGACATCTGTTCTAATCTTGAGTGTCAGTTTCACAACGTTTCGGTCGATGTAACCTCCGACCTTTTTTCAGGTGTATCTTGTCGAACTCGGGAATGTTTCTGTCGAACTCGGGAATTTTGACGGAATTTCGAGCAAAAAGCTGTGAAAATGACACTCAAAATGAGAACAGTAGTCCGATAAATCCAAATGATACGAATAACGAATCCTCATCTCAAAAATTCAGAAACGTTACAGCTTGAATATCTAAAATAAAAAGAATTGACTTGATGTTCAAGAAAAAAAAAATTAAACTAAAAACATCCAAAAGTTGAGACTGCTATGAAATAATAATAATAATAATAATAATAATAATAATAATAATAATAATAATAACAATAATAATAACAATAATAATAATAATAATCATAATAATAATAATAATAAGACCACCCCTCCTATTGCCCCCCCCCCAAAAGAGTGATACCAAGTAGCCGAGAAGGGTCAAGGCGGATAGAAAGACCGAGTAGAGAGTGCATATCAGACCTCAGTAGGACAAGTGCGAAGAGAACTGGAACCTTGGGGGGGGGGCTTATTGTCACTCAGATTCCAGTGGAGACCAATGTCTGCTATAAGCGAGAAATCAATGGTAAGCGGCTGTTCTGATAACGCAAATTTATTTGCGAATGTTATCGAAGGAGGTCGAGAGTACTTGAAATCTGGGGGGACTTGTTGTCACTCAGCTTCTAGGGAACACCACAGGTTGTTTTCAAGGAGAGGTCGTTGCTTACCTGTGTGAAAGCTCCTTGTGAGCCACTAATAAAATAATTGAAAAAGCGTCACACATTGTTAGTGCGTGTTCTGTACTTGCTCAAAAAGAATACAGACGTCGCCATGACAAAGTTTGTACAAATCTGCACTGGAGTTTGTGCCAAAAGTTCAGAATCCAAGTGACGGACAATTGGTTCTAACATCACCCAGAAGCGATAGTATCCTATCGAAACCAACAGACCATTCGTTTTGCGGATCTGGAAATAATTAAGGTGCGCGAAAAGTGTTAAAAAAATATTCTTACTTCTACTATTAGATAAAATCTATTGTGTGTGAGTGAGTCCGAAACAGCTGGGTCGAGTTTTATAAAATTTCGCACGAAAGTACTTTACGTACCTGGCAGTGTTCTTAGATAGGTTTTGAATTGGAATGTTCTCGGTAAGTATCGATAATCGATAATCGATAATCGATAATCCAAAAAATTCCCATGAAAGAAGGAACAGGCGATTTTGACCCAAGTCAACACCTTATACAGCCTAACATGACAAGGAAATTTGAGAAGTTTTCTTATCACACAAGCAGAAAGGCCCGACATATAAAATCAACAGTAGCTTCTTTGATATAACAGGGGCGCGTTCGAAATGAATGTTTCTGTTTAGAGCACAAAATGAATCATGATATTTGACCTTTTCATTTTAAACTTTAATTCAAGCCGTAATAGGTAAAAATAATTTCTTAAAATCAACAATAGATTCTCTACAGTGCAATATATTTTGGACTAAGTAACTGCAGGGAGACATGTGAAGCTTCCTCCCGGTGCCCAACTAGAGTCGACCATCAATTAATTTGATTGTAAAATGGACGATTTTCACTGATTTCGATGACAATAAAAATATGAGAATGTGAAACATTCAATGGCCATCATTCAATCCTGGACACCGTCGGGTCTCTCTGCTAGTTTTTCATAAAAAAGACATTTTATTTTAACATTTTTATTCATTCTTATGTTTTTTGTTGTCCCCCCCTAAAGTTTTGATTTTATTTAAATAAGCCGTGGGAGGTTTGTATAAAGCAAACATTATTTACTGTAGAATGTCAATATCCCGATGCCCAACTCAATAATCAATAATGCCCACTGCAACCTTCAATATCGATTAGTTTTTTTTTCTTTTGACCTGAGAGCAATCGGACTTTGTGTGTGTGTGTGTGTGTGTGTGTGTGTGTGTGTGTGTGTGTGTGTGTGTGTGTGTGTGTGTGTGTGTGTGTGTTTTAATTTTTTTTTTTTTCGGAATCTTTTTTATTTATTTATTTATTGTAAATTCGACCTCGAGTGAATAAACGTCAACTCGAACCGCGTTTTTAGAAACGAATAACCAATGATTTGATCAATAAAAAAATAAAACTTTGTCAAAAAATTATATTTTCTTCTTCTTCTTCTTCTTCTTCTTCTTTTTCCAACCTTCGTTCTTCTTTCTTTTTTTTTCTATTTTTCTTCTTTTCTTCGGGTTTTTCTTGTTTTATCATTCTTTCTTTTCTTTTTGTTTATTTCTTTTTCTTCCTCTTCTTCGAACTTTCATGTTTATTTCTTATTTTATTTCTTCTTCTTTTTCTTGTTTTTTTCTTCCTTTTTTTCGTTCTTCTTCTTTTCTCCTTCATTTTTTCTTTCCTTTTTTCTACTTCTTCTCCATTCTTTCTTTTCATCTTCCTTCTTTTTTACGCCTTCTTTCTTATTTCTTTCTTCTTGGCGGACGTACACGAGCGAAGCCGAAGCCCCCATAGCGAAATACGCATTGGCTCCGATGTTGTATGCATCTTGTTCGAGGGAGCTTTCATCTATAAATATAAAAGCGAAAATGTATGTATGTTTGTATGTATGCATTTGTGTTTGTGTGTCCGCTAAATTTAAATATTGAACCAGTGTTATTTAAGCCATTTTTCACGTAGCGTTCGTTTTTCTGTTTTGCTTTTTTTTACTTTGAGTTCCGTGCGGGCACCTGTCAATTTGGTTCTTACTTAAATAAATTAAAACATCTTTCAGTAACTCATTCTGGCTGGCCGAACGGTTCATGTTTTTTTCACATTTTATTTTCAAACTTCGCCTCAGGGCTTCGGGTTCGCCCCCCCCCCCCGGTTTCTTTTTTATTTAACAGAAGACACACCTCAAAACACTCGGGAAACGCCGGGTAACCCCGCTAGTCTATATATATAAGAGCGAAAATGTGTGTTTGTGTGTCCGCTAAAAACTTCGACAGACAAAACGAAAATTCACAAACTCGGTATCATATAGAAGCTCCATCCTTCGCTCGAAAAATATCGAAAAATTGGTCAAAAACGTTAATTTTTTAACCCCGAAATCGACAATTTTCGACAGGGGGGGGGTCAACAGAAACCGTCCCCTTGTGACGACGACCGGTTCTACGCATGCGTCGGATGACGTCATGACCTGATTTACTTTAAATAGTTGAAGAACTGTCTGAACTTCATCTACGTCACGTTAGCTCAGTTGGTTAGTGCGTTGGTTCGTTATCTAAACGTTTTGGGTTCGAATCGTGGTGTGAGATGTCTTTTTTTAAATTTAAATATTGAACCAGTGTTATTTACGCCATTTGTTTGTTTTTCTGTTTTTTATTTACTTCGTACCCTCCAATTTTTTTAATTTTAATATCAAAACAGCCTTATTTAAGCCATTTTTCACGTGTTTTTTGTCGTTGTTGTTTTAACGTTCGTTTTTCTGTTTTCTTTTCTGTTTTTTCAATTTTTACATTTAACATCGTTCGTTTGCCTTACGTTACTTTTTTGTGGTTTCTTTTCGATGTTTTCATTACCCCCCCCCTTAAGTTTTAACGTTCGTTTTTATGTTTTCTTTTTTTACTTCGCTTATAACAAACAAACCTGGTCATTGACCCCATTTGCTGAATAGCTATTGCTTACGTCGTCGTCGTCGTCGTCGTCGTCACGCTCTACGACTTCCGTGCGGGCACCTGTGAATTTGGTTCTTACTTAAATAAATTCAAACATCTTTCAGTAACTCATTCTGGTTGGCCGAACGGTTCATGTTTTTTTCACATTTTATTTTCAAACTTCGCCTCAGGGCTTCGGGTTCGATCCTCCCCCTCCCCCCCCGTTTCTTTTTTATTTCAGAGCACATACACCTCCAAACATCCGGGTGACCCCTTTTTCGATTTTTTAAATTTAAATATTGAACCAGTGTTATTTAAGCCATTTTTCACGTAACGTTCGTTTTTCTGGGTTTTTTTTACTTCGCTTATCTACCCCTGACCACACCCCCAAAAACACCCGGGTACGCACCGATTTTTTAAATTTTAATATCGAAACAGGCTTATTTAAGCCATTTTTCACGTGTTTTTTTTTTTTTTGGTTGTTGTTGTTTTAACGTTCGTTTTCTGTTTTCTTTTTTGTTTTTTCGATTTTTCCATTTAACATCCTTCGTTTGCCTTACGTTAGTTTTTTTGTGTTCTTTTTTTCGATGTTTTCATTAACCCCCCCCCTCACCGCTCGGGTTCGTTTTTCTGTTTTCTTTTTTTACTTTGCTTATTCTTAGGTTTTCATTAACACCCCACCTCTTCAAACACTCGGGCAACGCCGGGTACCCCCCCCCGCTAAGCAGGGGTTTTTAACATTCGTTTTCCCGACCACACACACCAAAAAACACCCGGGCAACTCCGGGTACCCCTCGCTAGTTTATTTGAAAAGAAAGGATGAATGTATTATTATTCATCGGACTACTGTTCTCATCTTGAGTGTGATTTTCACAACGTTTCAGTCGATAAAACCTCCGACCTTCTTCAGGTGTATCTTGTCGAACTCGAGAATGTTTCTGTTAGGGAATTTGGACGGAATTTCGAGCGGAACCCTTTATTTACTTCACAGGGGTAGCGTGATCTTGTTCAGTCAGCCGTGACTTGATAGAGGTTCTAAATAATTCGCCCACACTGAGGATTGAACCTTCAACCTTCGGGAGAATATCACTTTTACAATTATTTTTCCCAGCACTCTAACCACTGCACCACAGGTTCCTAATATATATCAATCCTTATTTAAGAAGCTCAATATAATTACAGAGCATATAATGAATGAATGACAAAAGTCATTCATTGTAAATTCTAAAAGTCAATTGAATTAAAGGAATACATTATAAGATGGTCAATATCATGAATTTTGGAATATAGACTTTTGTCATTCATTCATTATATATATATATATATATATATATATATATATATTGTGTACAGAAAGTTGTTAGTTGAGACAGGTCATTGGTACCGTCGGTTTCAAGCCCGATAATAAGGCCCGTTTAAGGTATCCTTATCAAGCTCTCTTCAGCCAATATTCGTCACACACACACACACACACACACACACATACATTCAGCTTTATATATATATATATATATATATATATATATATATATATATATATATAAAGCTGAATGTATGTGTGTGTGTGTGTGTGTGTGTGTGTGTGTGTGTGTGGTCACGAATAGGCTCCTATATGGTTGACTATTTAAAAAAAAACTGATTACATATAATGATAGAAGATGTATCGAGACACAGGAATGGGTATGTTTGATCTGGCAGAACAGTGGTTCATTAAAATTGTGCGGTCTGCGTTCGCGCCTGGTCCACAAATTATGGAAATAAAAAATTTAAAAATTAAACAAAAAACGTTTACAGGTGTTTTTGATATAGATGTACATAAGAATACTTTGATAAGTATGTCTTAACTTAAATAGGGATGATATAATAAAATTGTGGGGTCTGCGTTCGCGCCTGGCCTCCATAGAATGGAAATAGGCACAATCTTTAATAAAGACTTTTCATATCTACCTGCGTAAGTATACTTTGATAATTATGTTTCAGTTTGAAGAAATATGGTATAATAAAATTATGGGGGTGTTCGTTCGCGCCTGACCTCCATAGAATGGAAATATGTCACAAAGTTTAACAAGGTTTTTTTTAATATAGATCCACAGAATATTGTGATAAGTGTTTCAGTGTGAACAGCTATGGTATAATAAATTATGGAGTTTATCTATTTTATTTTTACTTTCATCATATTTTGCTTTGGTTTTGATACCCCCAAATTCGAAGCTATCTCTGTATAACCCTTCCTTTTCATAACCTATCATACTTTCATAAATCAGAGTCCATTTTCTGTAGGCTATTTTTGAACCCAGTCAACGACGGGTACTTTTGCTAGTATATATATATAGGCAGCATGTTTTCATTCAGACAAGTAATGTTGAATAGCACGGAGTGTTCTTGCTTAATGAGCCTTTTTTTTGTAATTTTTCAATTTTTCGACTTATCGTTCTTCTTTCTCGGTTGATCTGTGAAAGAAAGTTCTATAGTCGTCTTGATCCATCTGTTTTTTTTGTTGTTTTTTTGTTTTTGTTTTTTTTGCAAGTACTTTCGACTGAGTTTCAGTAGTTTTATTTTTTTATTCATTTAATTTATAATGTGTTTTAAAAATTTTTAACTACCGTGAAATTTCCACGGGTTTAGCTAGTAAAGTTTTATTCACGGAGTTAAATTGTCTCCCTCCCCCTCTTTCTTCATCTTTCTCAATTTTATCTCTCCCCCATCCCCCTCTTTCTTTCTCTCTTTCTTTCTCTTTCTCTCTTCCTCTCTCCCATTCTCTTCTTTTCTGTTTATTTCTGTCTATTTTTTCTCTTCCCCTCTCATCCTTGTTCTTATACAGGGTGGAACGATAACAGTATCGCCATAGAAAAGACGACATGATTCCATTTCCATTTGATTAAAGCTGCTTTTCTTTTTTTGTTGCAAATCATCTACTAGTTGGCCAGTTGTGTACAAATTCCAACAGCGATAGGAGCCGTTTATCATGTCTGAAAGTGACACAATGTTCAATGAGCGAGATCGGAGATGTGCCGCTGTTCAACTCATGCTCTTTACTGATTCAAGTTATGACAAAGGGACCATTGCCAGTATCCTCAAAATGAAAATACGGACAGTTCAATGCTTGACGATACAGCTCCACAAAGCTTCCGGCCACGGTTATGTTTTTTCATTTTTTTTTTCATGTTTTTTTCATGTTTTTTCATGTTTTTCATGGTTTTTCATGTTTTTTCATGGTTTTAATGTTTTTTCATGTTTTTTCATGATTTTTATGTTTTTCATGGTTTATCATGTTTTTTCATGGGTTTTCATGTTTTTTCATGGTTGTTCATGTTTTTTCATGGTTTTCATGTTTTTTTCATGTTTTTTCATGTTTTTTATGTGTTTTCATGGGTTTTCGTGGCTTTTCATGCTTTTTCATGTTTTTTCATGGTTTTCATGTTTTTTCGTGGGTTTTCATGTTTTTTCATGGTTTTCATGTTTTTTTCATGTTTTTAAATGTTCTTTCATGTTTTTTTCCTGTTTTTTCATGTTTTTTCATGTTTCTCATGTTTTTTTCATGCTTTTTTCATGTTTTTCATGTTTTTTCATGTGGTTTCAAGTGAGGGTCACATCATGTCACCTCACATCTTCAAAGTCGAAGTACACCAAAGTGTACATGGATGTGATGAGGTGACCACTGGCAGACTCCAGGTGTGGCAGGAAGACTCGGCACCAGTCCACAAGTCCAAAGTGACCCACATTTGGCTTCAGGTGGAGTCCTATGACTTTGTACGCTTCTCTCACTGATCCCCACCTCTCCCCGACCTGAACCCGCTGGACTACTTCGTTTGACCATACGTCGAGAGCATCACCAACATGACCTCCCACAACTCCAAAGCCAGCCTGATCGCCATTATCCGCTAAGCATTTGCTGAACTCCTGCTTGTGGACAAGATATGCTTCCAGTTCCAGACACGTATCGAGGCGGTGCTTGAGGCTGAAGGCGGCTACATTGAATAGATATTTTAGGTCTACAATATAATCAACTTACATGAATTGACTTTTTTTTAATAAGATTTAAAAAATAAACCTATAGTGTTGTTTTCTTTAGGGCGACAAATTTATCATTCCACCCCCTATCTAGCACATTCTCAACATATTCAGCAACACAATATAGCAAGAGAAAAAGGTTCTTGGCTTTCGAGACAGGACCAAAGTGTAGTATCTGTTGTGATGTTGCATTTCACTTTTTCGCTTCATGTTTTGGTCTCGGTTAGAGGAGGAGATCCTTTATGAGTAATACATTTTTTTTATTTTTGTTACCAACCAGAGTTCCCCTTTTGGGGGAGCTGGTTTCTCGCGACATTAAAAAATCAACCTTGTTTCTAACTCTGCCCTCGTGGGGAGACAAGTAAACAAACAAAAAATATAGCAAGAATTCGTCGTTTTTAAATTTTCTCTCTTTCTCTCTCTTTCGCACGTTTGCTCATTTTCTTTCTTTCTATTTCTCTTTCTCTTCCCTTCTTTCTCTTTCTCTTTCCCTCTGTATCTATCCCTCTCTCTATGTCTCTATCTATGTTTATATCTATCTATCTATCTATCACGCTCTCAACTTTTCCAGCCACTCAATATAGCAAGAATTTATCGCTTCAAGTTTTGCAGACTAAAAGAAGCCAACAAAGTGCGATAAGAAACGTCTCCAATAATCAGGAAAAAAAAATTCCTTGGATTAAAATCTTCACAATAATTAAGGATGCCCCAGGCACATCCAGATAAATAAGATTATCGAAAGTATTAACGCGCGGCAAGATTTCAATTCAAACGATATGTTACTTGCCATGCAAAAGTTCTACAACACTTTCGAGTTTTACATTTCTTAATTTTTGAGATGAGGAATTAGTTTTCCTTTTTTCTTTTACATGGGAGTCACCACTTATCAAGGCCCGGAAGCCAATCGAGGATATGGGTTATTGCGCGTACAGTAATGGGATAATATTGTAGTAGTAGTAGTAGTAGTAGTAGTAGTAGTAGTTTAGTGAGGAGATTTGATAAATTGAATTACTTAAGGGGGCGGATTATCAGGAATTTGTTTATGTTGGACTTGAAAACATCCAAGTTGTAGTCAGGTTGGAAACAGGCAAACGAAAGAGAGTTCCACAGACGTACACTTCTAAGAAAGAAGCTTTGTTCATGGAATGTACGTTTTGATTTAGGCACAGATAAAGAGTGGGGGAAAATATTGACAGTGGTTTCAGCTAGACGGGGGGGTTATCGTGAAAGATTTGCGAGGGGGGACCAGAGATTGGAGCTCAGATGAGCACTTGCCATAGAAATAATGATAAAACAAAGACAGGCTTACAACATCTCTTCTGTGGGAGAGAGGTTGCAGGGGAGAGAAAAGCCCCCCCCCACTAAGCTACAAAGTGTTTGATTAGTGTTTGCATTATCTAGCTGCACTGAAGGGCTGTGAAACAGTGAAACAATCTATCAGTGGATGACATATAGAGGAACGGTCTCTACTAAACTCCTCTGTCATTTTTTTATCTATAAACTTGGAACTTAATATATAGGGGATTTGAACGTGTGTAACAAATTCGATTTGGGTTTTTAGCCAGTAAAAATAGCTGCTAAGAGGTCAAAAGTGCATAAAATTGGAATTTGGCAATTGTACATGGACTAAACGTTATTCCTACGCATGCACAAATATACATTTATATTTCCAGCAACGTTATTTCTTTAAGGTTTTATATGCGTGTGGATATAGATCAGATGGTAAAGAATAAGGTAAGAGGGCTACATGGTTTGGGTTTGATTATAACTTATTACATCAAAGTCATATTGTGACCCGATGGGGACCGGGCGATGCCGAGTGACCTTGCTAGTCGACACGAATTCATAGGAATTCGCACGGCTGAATTCTAATGATGATGATGATGATGATGGTTTGATGTTGTTTAAACAGAAACGTCTATGGGATTTTGTCAGAAAGGAAAAAAGCACAAATGATGATTATTTTATCTCATTTGCTGTTATATATCTGTTAACAACGGAAAGGTTGTTTTTAAAAACCTCTTTTGATAGGTATGAAGAATGGGGGTCAAGGGCAGGGGTCGCCGCCAAGCATTGTTCGACTTGGGGTGACTAATCACGCCTAATTGGTAATAAGTAAAAACCTCAGTGCAGGTGGGGGTTGAGGTTTGGTAGAGATAAGCTCTAAGAGAAAGAAAGAAAGGTGTTTGTAACCACTCTCTGAAGGAGAGGTGGCGGAAAAGGTTTTTTTTTTTTTTTTAGAAAAAAGATTTCTAAGCAGAGGAGTCGTAGCCAGCAAGCTGAACGGCTGGGCTTGTCAGGCGCTCCCGATTTGGGGAGCCCTTCAGGGCCTGATATTATGATGGGAACTAGCCTGTGTTAATGGGAACTCTGTGACTTTACTGGTCTGGTCTTACATCGTTCACTGCTATAGTCAGTCACCTCAAATTAGACAGTAGTTGTTATGAACTAATGAAAACAATAAATAGTTTGTTACTGTTATAACCTGGAGTTCTGTTTGTTGTGGTGAGGACTCTTGGTTTTTGCAGCAAGTCGCAAGGATCAGCGGAATGATTGATGTATCCGGAGACTCCCTACACATGGAAGAAAGATGATTCGATTGAGGGGAAAAGCGCCCCTCCATGAAAACACAGTGGGTAAGGACGATCAACAGGCCAACTTGTACCGAGACAAGGTACGATCAAAGGACACCTGCCACATCGGTAACGTTATAAATGGTGGCGGATCGGTACACCGTTAGGTGTATCAGAAATTTCGTGAAAATAGTGAATAATTACACCCCATCTTTCCAAGCTTATAACTCCTCGAAAAATGTAATTTAAGCCCTAATTTTTTTTTTCAATTAAAGAAGCAAGGACCAAGGTTTCATTAAAAAAAAAAAAAAAAAAAAAAAAAAAAAAACAATGTGTTTTTTTTTTTTTAAATGTTTTAAACTTCGGACTTTACAGGTAAATTTCTAAAAAAACGGTTTTTTTTTTCAAATTTGAATATATTATTTATTGACCTTTTCTCTTCAATTTGTGATATATAAGACTTTGAAACATAAATTAATTATTTACTTTTTAATAGACATTTCAAAATGAGAGGCGTGAATTATTCGACACCCTGTCTTTCCAAGCTTATAACTCCTCGAAAAATGTAATTCAAGCCCTAATTTTTTTTTCAATTAAAGGAGCAAGGACCAAGGTTTCATTAAAAAAACAAAAAAAAAAAAACAATGTGTTTTTTTTAAAAAAAAAAAGGTTTTAAACTTCGGACTTTACAGGTAAATTTAAAAAAAACGGTTTTTTTTTGTTTTAAATTTGAATATATTATTTATTGACCTTTTCTCTTCAATTTGTGATATATAAGACTTTGGTACATAAATTAATTATTTACTTTTGAAACTTGAAAATGGGGGGCGTGAATTAAAAAAAAAACGTTTGTCTAAAATATTATATTCGGTTTATTGGAAAGAACATAAAATTTCACATTGACCCTGAAAATATCGTAAAAATAGAATTAATAGAAAAATTTTGATAGATTTTTAAAGTTTAAAAATTGAAAAATATTGAGTTCGGAAAATTCATTACTGTTTTTAAAAAAAAAAATTCGATTACTTTTAAAACAACTTTAATAGTTTATTTTGGAAGTATAATCCATAAAGAAAATGAA
This sequence comes from Euprymna scolopes, assembly GCF_053919585.1. Lineage (NCBI taxonomy): Eukaryota > Metazoa > Mollusca > Cephalopoda > Sepiida > Sepiolidae > Euprymna > Euprymna scolopes. Next base: position 2,333,205 of record NC_136518.1, on the reverse strand, counting down.
TAACCCACTTTTAAAAGAGAAATTACGAGATTTTTATATTTTATTCGCAGTTTCGTGTTAGGGGTATCAAAAATTCCTACAAAAATTCTGATACACCTAGTACACCGTTATAATATGTTTTTTGTAATTTGTAAAATCATTTCTATAAATTAGGTTCAATATAAGTACAGAGTATGGGTAGAAATTAAAATATACTATTTAAGCGTATTTTACAATCATGCAACACTGGGTGGCCTGCTAGTCGATATATTAATTAGGATAGTGTGTTAGTTATTTTCTGTGCCACGCCTCCATCCGAGTTTAATTGTTATGGACTTCCATTTCTTGTAATAAATAATATTACCAAGAATTTTTCATAATTTTTGATTTCGGTTTCGATTACAGCTGCAGGAACTCAAGTTATGCATACATGATGATTGCAACGTCTTGTCAGACGAGTGCCACTCCCTCAGACACTGAAATAAATGGACGTAGGAATCAGACGAAAACAAAAATCCAACTGATCATTATTAAAAACACCTGCACATTTTTTTAAAATTTTATACATACATACATACATGATGATTGCAACGTCTTGTCAGACGAGTGCCACTCCCTCAGACATTTAAAATCCATGATTCCAAATGTCTGAGGGAGTATCTATACAAATATGATGTTACAGAGTCTTAGCTTTGTACGACAGCTAAGTCTCTCTCTCGGTTCAAAATGTTGAGATCCAGCAACAAGCAAGAGCAAGATAGCTAGCAACAAATTAAACTGCAGACCAGCTTTACATACATACATACATACATACATACATGCATACATACATACATACATAATACATTTATATATATCTAGCCGCACTGATGAGCTGTGAAACAGCGAAACAGTACTGTATGTGGATGACTATAATGCTCCTCATCTTGAGTTGAGCATATTGAGAAGTGATACACGAATTACCATTAGCATATAAAGCGATGCTCTTTGTGTAAACAAATCGAGCGGAGGTATTACGGATGATGTCAAAACATCGTTAAACTCACTACTTGCTCAGCAGCCGCCAATAGCGTAATGGTTAGGAGCCTTGACTGTCGTACAGACGGTCGGGTTTCAATCCTGGCTTGAGGTAGTTGCTTGTCTAGCCCCACTGATGAGCTGCGAAACAGTACTGTATGTGGATGACTATATATATATATATATATATATATATATATATATATATATATATATATATATATATATATATATTGGAGTTTTTCATGGTCGAACCGTATTTGGACTAGACTACAAGATGAGAACATTTATCCAATCAACCCAAATTATACAAACTGTCCGGTTTAGTATTTCTTGCATTATATCAACCACCTGCATCACGTAATGCTGAAACATTTATTATATAAAGAAACCTCTTCAACCATCAATTGCCATGGCAACTAACACCCGAACCAAGAGTCAAACAGTTATGGCTTAGAATTATGACGCGTACTTTTGCTAAGACTACTGCAAGAAAAGTAAAATTGCTCGCGTTCTCTGTTCCTTCCATTCTCTCTTTCTATCCGTTTTTCTTTTTTCTTCCCTGTGTGTCTCTATTTACATAACTCTCTTTCTTTCTTCCTTCCTTTCTTCCTTCCTTTCTTTCTTCCTTTCTTTCTATGTCTCCTCTACATGGCTCTATTTGTTTCTCTCTCCCTCTCGCTTTTTCTCTCTGTACGCTTTTCTCCTTCTCTCCCCCCTCTCTCTCTCTCTCTCTCTCTCTCTCTCTCTCTCTCTCTCTTACTCTGCATGGCTTATAGTCACATGACATGGTTTTTCGCCTCATTTTATTTTCTTTCTTTCTTTCTTTCTATGTCCCTCTCCTTCTCCCTTTATTTCTTTTTCACTTTCTATCTTCCTTTTTTCTCTTTCTCTCTCTCCTTCTCGCACTCTCTCTCTCTCTCTCTCTCTCTCTCTCTCTTACTCTGCATGGCTTATGGTCACATGACATCGTTTTTCGCCGCCATTTTATTTGTCTTTAGAAAATTCAACTCAAAGAAAAAAAAAGAAAAAAACTTCCTACGAGTTTCATCAAACTTATAAGTCTTCATTTCTCTAAGCGCGACAGGCATGCGCATAAGCTAGCCGCATTATCTTTGGCGGGAAACTTTTCCACGTTTTACGGCTTCCATTTAGAAAAGAAAATGACGGCTGCTGTTGACCAGCTGACAGCGCCATCTTTTGTCAGAAATCAAAACGAACAATAACCAGACAAATCGGTTTTTTCTTTTGTTTGTTTTTTTTTAACAAGAAAGCTAACAAAATTCATTTTTTTAAATCGTGTTTTTCTCGGAAGAAGATCGGAGCAGTTCCAACCCCAAAAATATCCGTGCCAAAAAAATACCGCCGTCAACTGATTGATCTAACTACCTACTACGTGTCAATGAAATTTCAGCTGTTTGTATGATAAACCCCATCCTAGATATTATTTGAAATCGAACAAATTTCTCCACGTGATACAAGAAGTCAAAGTGTATTGATATTCACATTAAAACCCTTTTTTCTATTTGCTTCCTCACTGAGCAAATTAGGCACAAGGCCGTTTTTTTAATGTAGAGAGTGAAGGGGAGGGGGACCAGCTCCCCCAAGGGGGAACTGGATAGTAAAAATTGGTATGAAGGGCTTCCCATACATTGACCAATAACTGATTGCTAAAAGAGCAATGGTCTTATATGTGGGGTTGCCCCCATATATGGTTTTTGATTGCAGTATCTGCCGGAACAGATACTACACTTTGATAACAGAAAAAAGATATTGGCTCGAAGGCCAAGAAGAAGAAAGTGGAACTTTTTTTTTCTATTTATTTAAAAAGATAATACAACTTTTTTTATGGGTCGTGGAATTGCATTTATCTGCAAAAGATCTAATTAATTTGCATATTCTTTTAAACATTTATTTTAATTAATTCCCTATTAGTTTTTTTTTTTTTTTCGGTATTCTTACGGGATGATCATCTTTAGTTAACTATTACGTGTAATTATATGCATGCAACTATTCTACATGATTTATACTTGCGTAATATTTGCGTAAAAGTTTATAGTAAACACAACCTCTTTCTATATATATTTATTTTTGTGTTTAAAATATTTGGCCTACCAAACTCCTTCATCCGGTTTTGGTCTATAGACATGAAACATCATATACAGGGTATTTGAACCCATGCGAAACTTTATATTTGGATTTTAGCCGGGGAAAATCGGTGCAAAAGTGTGAAAATTTAAAAAAAAATGGAATTTGCCAGGTGAAGTTGAATGACGGCATTGCGAATATGCAAGCTATTGGTTCATTTTTTTTTAATTTTTAACTCTCCGGTAAACATGTCTTCATAGTACAGTCATTAATATCAAAGTAAATCGTAAGCTAAGCGTTTTGGTTTCGATTCTCGGTGCTGGCGCACGAGTCATTTTTTTTCCTTTTTTAACTTTTTAAATCATTACTATATATTGGCTCAAATATAATCTTCTATAATAAAAAAAGGCTTGGGGGGGGCTCTGGAGGTAACCACTTCTTACAACTTTTTATATACTTCCTAGATTATAATATCTCTGATTTACAAAAATAGATCTTGTCTATCTTTTATTTGAACGACTTTTATTTTATAAAATTCTTGCTATTCTGTTTTCTCGCATGTTTGTTCGTGTTTTTCGTATAAATAAAGCAAAAGTATTAAAAGAAAATGCGTTTCCCTGGCACTCTTGCTAGGGGCGTCCAGAAAGCAATAAGATTTGATCAATGTGGGGAAACCCCGTCATATCAGACAATTGCTATTCATTTGGACACTTCCCTTTTTATGGGGATCTGGTTTTCCCCAAACAAACAAGCTTAACTGGCTTGCAGCCAAAGTTAAATGCGTGATGCTTGACATCCCGTGTCATTTCATTCATTTAACATTTTAATTTCAATCATTTTCCCTTCCTCTGTCCTCTTACCACAGCGGTTAAATGTCACGTTTTCTTCTACTTTCTTTTCCGACGTCGCCTCAAGGCTTCGGGTTCGAGCCTACCTGCCTACCAAAACTTTTTCCTTTTTCCTACACACCGACAAACATCCGGGCAACGCTGGGCACCCCTGCTAGCCTATATATATAAAAGGCAAAATGTGTGTGTGTATGTATGTATGTTCGCTTTTTGTGTATGTCTGTAAAAGGCTTTTTTCGCTGGAGTTCTCGGTCGGCTCACTCCTTCTAAAACTTTTTATAGGCTGTCTAAATGATAATATCTAAGAGTTAGGAACGGGGGTCGCGTGTGTATTTAATTTGCCCGACTTTCACGCACTATTTTTTCCAGATTTTTAGATTGCCGCGTGTATCTTTCGCTTTTCAATATAAAACAGCGAAACTGGATTCGAATCTGCAGTTCCCAGTGGTCTCCGGAAAGCTATGTAAACGTTTGGTCAATGTCGGATTCTCAGCGTCATATCAGATAATTGCTTTCGCCTGGACACTCCCTTAATAAACGGGGATTTGGTTTTCCCCAAACCGGGTTATTGACCTCATTGAAAACTGTCCCGCAGAAAATGTTAACTACTGACTAGCTAATGCTTATGTCGTCGTAACACTCGCAGAAAATGTTAACTCCATGATTTCCACTTGACTTCATTAAGTCATTAGGTGCGGGCACCTGTCAATTCTCTTCCTACTTAAATAAATTCAAACGTCTTTTCGTACTTCTTCCTTGCTAGCCGATCGGTTAACGTGTCATGTTTTTTTCACGTTTTATTTTTCAACTTCACCTCAGGGCTTTGGGTTCGATCCTACCAAACTACCAAATCTTTTTTAACCCTCCCCCCCGTGTTTCTCACTCGGGAGACGCCGGGTACCCCCGCTAGTCTCTATATATATATATATAAAAGCGAAAATGTGTGTATGTATGTTTGTATTTATGTATGTATGTGTGTTTGTATGTTTCGTAAAAACTTTCCACACGGGTCACAGATTTTTATCAGATTGGTATCATTTTAAACTTCCAACCTACGCCCGACAAATATCGAAAAATTGGCCAAAAACTTTAATTTCTTCACCCTGAAATCAGCAGTTTTCTACAGGGGGCGGGGCGTCAGCAAAACCCGTCCTCTCATGACGAGTTCAGTTCTACGCATGTGCAAACGACGTTGTAACCTGATTTCGTTTAAAGATAAAAAAAACAAACTAATTTTATCTTAGCTCAGTAGCTTAGAGCGCGGCCTCATTATCTAAAGGTTTTGGGTTCGAATCGTGGTGTGAGATGTCTTTTTTTTTCGATTTTTTAAATCTTAATATTGAAGCAAGTTTATTTAATCCATTTTTTCTGTTTCGCGTTTGCCTTACGTTAGTTTTTTTTTACTTCGCTTATTCTTAGGTTTTCATTAACCCCCCCCCCACACCCCCGCCCGACCACACACACCCAAAAACACCCGGGCAACGCCGGGTACCCCCCCCCACACACACACACACACTTTTTCGATTTTTTAAATTTTAATATTGAAACAGGGTTATTTAAGCCATTTTCACATGTTTTTTTTTGGGGGGGGGTATTTTTTAGATTTTTTAAAGCAGTTTTAACGTTCGTTTTTCTGTCTCCTTTTTTGTTTTTGTTTTTCCGATTTTTACATTTAACATCGTTCGTTTGTCTTACGTTAGTTTTCTTTGTGTTTTTTTTTTCGATTTTTTTAAGTTTTAACTTTTTTTAATATAATATTTAATTTTTATTTAATATTTAAAAATATTTACTTTGCCTAATCTTATGTTTTGATTACCCCTACCCCCCACCGCCCGAGCACACACACATCTAAACACCCGGGCAACGCCGGGTACCCCCCGCTAGTCTAATATATAAAAGGCAAAGTGTGTGTGTGTGTGTGTGTGTGTGTGTGTGTGTGTTTGTATGTCTGCCAAAAACTTTCGACACATTCGACGTATCCTGACGAGATCATTGTTGTTTTGAAGCTCGCGACTTCCGGTTTCGCGGTGGACGCATCAGCTAAGACGTTACGTTTTTTTTGTTTTTCACCTTCTTTTTCTCCTTCGCGTTACAGGTTTGAGCCTGCCAGCCTAATACCACTTTTTTTAACACCTCTCTCCACCCTTGCTGCCTACTGTTGTTTTGATCCCCTCGCCACTACCACATTTTTAATACCTCCCCCCCCCCCGGCCAGGGTTCTTTACTACACGACCTCTACACACCCGGGCAACATAGTATGATATAATAATAAATACTAAATCTGCATTAATAAAAATATATTTAATCGTATTTTACAACCAGGCAATGCCAGGTAGCCTTCTAGTACATACATATATGTAAAAGGAAAAATGTGTGTATGTATGTGTGTGTGTTTGTATGTGTGTGTGTGTTTGTATGTGTGTGTGTGTGTGTGTTTGTATGTGTGTGTGTGTTTGTATGTCTTGCAAAAACTTTCGACACATGCGACAGATCCTCACAGTATCCTTTTCTAGCTCGATCCTTCGGACGACAAATATCCAAAAATTGGCCAAAAACATTCATTTCTTCACCTTCAACTCGGCTGTTTTGTACAATGAGGGGTCGTTTTATACGTCAAAATGTTCGCAAGTCATCGTCTCCGTTGGATTGACTATGCTTAATTTTAACGCTCTTGACTTCCGGTTTCGCCATGGATGCATCAAAGAAGACTTTATGTTTTTTTTGTTTTGTTTTCCCCCTCCTTCACGTATGTGTATGTATGCATATATATATATGTATGTGTATAAATGCATATATATGTATGTGTATGTATATGTAGATAAATGTATGTGTATATATGTGTACGTATTTGTATGTGTATATGTATGTATATGTATGTATATGTATGTATGGGTCCGAGCCTGCCTGTCTACGAACACGTTTTTTTTTTTCTTTTTTTAACAACACCTCCCTCCGCCCGGGTTACCTACTGTTGTTTTGACCCCCACCTCCCCACCCACCCGCAACTACAACTTCTAAAAAATTTCCCCCGGAGTTCCTCACTACACCACCTACACACACCCGGACAACGCCGGATACCATCGCTAGTATATATATATATATATATATATATATATATATATATATATATATATATATATATATATATATAAAGTATAAAGTATAACGCCACGACGTCTGACTGCTTCATCATTCACTCTCGTACCGCGCCGATCAATTGGGCACCTTCAACCGTTCGATTGTTGAGCGAGAAACGACTATTAATTATTTCTTGCACTGAGACTGGATCGGATCGGATGTTGCGATTACGGCACGTGTCTTGGTCAGTTCAGCTATTGACCATGCAGAGGACGCCTCTCGGAAAGATAATCCCGAACCATGCATCGGTGCGATAAGAGATTAAGGCGGAAAATCCATGCTGATCCTTTATAAACGGACAGGGGATTAGCTTAATCCACTGCGTTGATGAATTCGGACAGTAAACGGATCCACATCTTGAAGCGTGGGTGCACTGATAGCTGCGACGCTGTTGCAACACGACCTTCCCCCCATCTCCAACACACGCACACGCGCGTGCACGCACACACACGCGCGCGCATACGAATCCCTACCAACGGCCAACAACTGGGATACAACGGAGTCGCATTCGATTGAATTATTGAGCGATGTTTGCTTAATAAACAGACGGAATGGCATCATATCAAAAGAGATCGATTTCGTACATAAATATTCTTCTTTTATTTATTTGCTAGCAGGGAGACCCGACGTTGCCCGCCATTAAATATATATTCATGCAATTAAGCTGCACAGCGACGACCGAATTTTATTTCTGCAATCATCTAACACCTCTTTGTAGCTTTGTCACATGAGTATGTTTTAACTTTATACTATACTAGCAGGTGGACCTGGCGTTGCCCGGGATTCAATGATGATCAATGAATGTTTCACACTCTTATACTCTTATTGCCAATTTTTCCATCAATTCGATCGATGGTTAGCTCTAGTTGACGGCTTATCGAGGTGCACCAGGATGAAGCTTCACATTTCTCTATGCAGTGACTTAGTCCATAATATATTATAGTTTATATTGCACTGTAGAGAACCTACTACGGATTTTATAAAATTATATATATATATATATATATATGTATTTATATATATATATATATATATATATATATATATATATATATATATATATATATATATATATATATATATATATATAGCCTGGGTGCTCGGCTTTGCGCGGGTGTTTGAAGGAGTGTTGAACAAAAAAAAAAGTGGTAGTAGGCAGGCTCGAACATGTACCGCGAGGGAGGAAAAGACGTGAAAAAAAAAATGCGACGTCTTTGCCGTTGTGTCCATCGCCAAACTGGAAGTGGTGAAGGTTTAAATTAAGGCTAGTCAATCGAAAAGAGGGGATGACTTTCGAAAATATCGTCGAAAAAATAGACCCCCTCCTCTGTGTAGAAAAGTGCCAAGTTGAGAGTGAAAGAATTAATGTTTTTAGCCAATTTTTCGGTATTTGTCGTCCGAAGTGTCGAGCGTCAAAACGATACCGATCTCGTGAAAATCCGTTACCTCTGTCGAAAGTTTTAGACATACATACATACATACTGTGACGTCAGAGCAAAGCGAACATTCAATCTCTCTACTTACTCTCTATATATATCTCGCTATCTCTCTCTCTTCAAGACCTAATCAACCAGATAACCCCCTCTCTCTGTAAATGATGTGGCGTGGCAGTCACTTGGCTGAGAGAAGTGGGACAGAGGTTGGGTGTGAATATCGCCGTAACGAGCGGAAATACGTCGTCATGGCAACCAGACAGCGAACATTTGTGGCGGGAAAAGCGGACCACGAAGGATTTTGAAAAATAGAAAGAAATAAACAGTTGGCAAAAAGAAGCGATACAGCCCGGTGTACAAACATTATCTCCGAGAACCGAACCTCATCGAAGATTGAGATTTGAATCAATTGAATTGCGGATTATTATTCAAATACAATCGTATTGTCGATTGAACTCACATATATTCTTCTTTGGAATTAAGATTCGAGGAAGAGATAGACTTTCGCCATCTCAACTTTTTTCTTGGATATTGTGTTTGCGAACTTATGATCCGTGTTTACCCTAACGGACAAAACAGCTAAGTTTGGCCTATCTCATGCCAATATCTTTTCTTATCCACAAACTTTTATACATATTATACTGTAATTGCATGTCGCATACATCTGGCAAAAATTCCCCAAAAATACGTCTATCTCACTCATTCTTTTTATCGGAGCTTTTTCTTCTTCCTTTTTGAATTTTAAACTTTGATTGAGTGTTTGTTTCGTCATTCATTCCTCTGTTGTTCCATTCCCCATCCGACGATTAACCGAAGATAATTATGAGACATTGGATATAAAATAAAATAAATTTTTGTGTCTCGATCTGATTGCCAATCAATTCGGTCATCCATTAATCGGGTCGTGACAATACATACATACATACATACTTACATACATACATACATACATACATACATACATACATTTAAACAGACAGGTGAGATTTATATTAAAAATAGATGGCTTGAATTAAAGTTTAAAATAAAAAACATCAGATATCATGCTTGAGTTGTGCTCTAAATAGAAACATCCATTTCGAACGCGCCCCTGTCATTTCAAAGAACCTACTGTTGATTTTCTATATCCGGCCTTTCTGCTTGTGTGATAAGAAAACTTCTCCAATGCACGTGTGATGTTAGGCTTTGTAAGATGTTAACTTTTGGATAAAATCGACTCTTCCTTCTTTTAACGGAGTATTTCGATTATCGATTATCGATTATCGATATTTGTCGAAGACATGCTGATACAAAACTTAAGAACACTGCCATGCACATAAAGTACGTTCGTGTAAAATTTAATAAAATAAGTCCCTGCCGTTTTCGAGTCCATAGTGAACTCTCTCTCTCTCTCTCTCTCTCTCTCTCACTCACTCTCTCCCTCTCTCCCTCTCTCTCATACACACACACACAAACGCACACAAACACACATACAAACGCACACAAACACACATACAAACACACACGCACTCACACAAACACATATACAAACACACAAATTACTTGAGAAAAAAGTCGTGGTAATGAAAAAGGCGGAAAACCGAAATCCGAAACAGTGGCTCAACTACTGTCATTGGACAAAACAGAGACTTGGTTTTCTTCAGAACAAAGCAATTCCAATCTGGGCAAACGTTTAAACACCGGAACAGGAATTTCATTGCAATGTGGAATTGGCCTAATTGCAGACTTGAGGTTTGACCATTAATATATATTAGGCACAATATAATAATCAATAGAGAATTTGTTCTTTAATAATCTATCTATCTACATATCTATAAAAGTGCACGTGTCTGTGTGTCTGTCTGTGCGTCTGTCTGAGTACATTTCCCTACGCAATAACTCTGTCAATTTTAAGTCTACAGACGCGAAATTTGATATACAGGGTACTGAGAATTGGGGAAATCTATGTGATTGGTTTTTGGCCAGAAATTTGGCTGTTAAGGGGTGAAAGTTCAACGATTTGACCTTTGAGAACTTTACCAAACTCCTCCGACAATTTTGAGTCTAAACACTTGAAATTTTAGATATAGGTTCCTTGAAAATGGATCTAACTTAATAACTTAATTTGAGGCCAAAAACAATAAATGTTAAGGGGCTATAATAGGGGTCAAATTAAAAAAAGAATTGACTTTTTTTTTTTTTTTGCTCAACATACACCTCCAAACACCCGGCCAACGCCGGGCTTAAATGCTTGTGAATACGAAATCTGCATTAATTACAATATCATATTTAAGCGTATTTTACGACCGGGCAACGATGTGTGGCCTGCTAGTAATGAAATAATTTGACGCCTAATCTTAACGTCTCCTTTTTTTCTAACGAAAAATGGAGAAAGAATTTGGGGCGTCTTTCGAAAATCTTGACGTCAGTAGGTGGTAAAAGTGCATCTCAAAGAGTTTGGCATTCCACTGGTGTTAGCCACCAAGGTCGACGTTCTGTTAGGTCGTTGGCATTTAAAGATTAAAAATAGAGCAATAAGAAGATGGGGAGGTAGATGACGAGGGAGGATGGAGAAAAAGAGACGGAGAATGCAGTTAAGCGTAAGTACAGGGTGGAACAATAAATGTGTCGTCCTAGAAGAGACGACATGATTCCTTTCCGTTTCATGAAAACCGGTTTTCTTTTCTTTTTTTTTTTTTTTTTTTTTTGTTGTTGCCGACTATCTACTAGTTAGCCAGATGTGTAAAAATTCCAAAATGCGATAGGGGCCTTCTACCATTAAAGTAATACAATGTTCTACGATCGAGATCGGAGATGCGCCGCTGTACAACTGATGGTCTCTACCAATCCAAGTTATGACAACAGGACAATTTCAACACCCTTAAAATGCAAATCCGGACGCTTCAACGCTTGAGGGCACAGCTCAACGCCGGAATACCCACGGTTATGATCTTTTGTGTGGTTTCAAGTGAGGGCCACATCATGTCACCTCACGTCTTAGAAATCAGCTTGACATTCAACAACAAAGTGTACCTTTATGTGCTGAAGATTGTGGTGATCCCCTGATGCAATCAGGTGGCCACTGGCAGATTCTGGGGGTGGCAGCAGGACTCAGCGCCGGCTCACAAATCATAAGAGACTCAAGCTTGGCTTCAGAAAAAGTGCGACGACTTTGTACCCTTCTCTCACCCCCCCCCCTCCTTTTCCTTCGACCTGAACTCTTCATGGACTACTTCGTTTGGTCATACGTTGAGAACATCATTAACATGCTCCCTAACAACACCAAAGCCAACCTAACCGCCGCCATTCGTTGAGTATTCGCTGAACTCTTGCCGGCACTTGTGTAAAAGTCATGCTCCCAGTTCCGGACCCGTATCGAGGAAGAGAGTGAGACTGAAGATGGATACATTGAATAGATACATTGAATAGATGTCATCTCTACTACATAATAAAGTTACTTTAATTGATTTTTTTAATAAAAGTTTTAAGATAAAGCTGTAGAGTTGTTTTGTTTGGAGCAAAAAATTTTTTTATCGTTTTGCCCTGTAGAAAAAAAAACTAAGGAAGGGGAAGCAGAAGAATTAAGAAATGGGGAGGGGGAGGCAAACTAAGAGAGGGAAACGAAAACCAAGAAAAAGCGAAGAAGAGGAGATCCAAGCAAAAGGGAGAAACAAGAAAACGGAGAAAGTGGGGGGGGGGGACAAAGAAAGGGGAAGAAGAGGAGAAGTAAAAAAAAGGTGACGGAGCAGAAATAAGGAAGGGGTCGAGGAGGAGAAGTAATAAAGGTGGTGGTGATGAAGGAGAAAAGAACAAAGGAAGGAAACGGAGGGAAATTTAAAAAGAGTAACCAAGATAGGGAAGGAGTGGAGTAAGAGAAGAAGGATTTTAAAAGAAGGGGGGAGAAAAAGTGACTGAAAGTGACACAATGTTCAACAAACGAGATTGGAGATGCGCCGCTTTACAACTCATGCTCTCTACCAATCCAAGTTAGTACAACAGGACCGTTGCTAGCACCCTCAAAATTAATTAAAAGAAGGAAGACAATAAAGAAAGATCAATTGTTAACTTTCTACGCTTCCAAGTAACAACTTGTGAAAAACTCAACTCCAAAATTCAATACAGTGCTATCAGAAACTTAACTCCAAAACACGACGCACTGCTGATAAGACTTGCTACTCCAAGATCCAAATCCAAAATCGCCACAGTCTCTAATGCAATAAACTCACACAAGCACAGTAAACGAGAACTTGTTTTTATTAGCCGCTATTTACAACGATGTACAACTGTCATGGTGTCCACACATGTGCGGTTAAACCCCGAATGTTAGTTGGTTACTTAGTTCAAGGGAAGCTACTCTGTCTGAACATTATTTACATATATTACATCTCTCCCTCCCCCCATAGTCCAAAATTACTTGCTTGTTTATGTGACATAGTCCTTTAAATGCTTTGGTTCGTTTTTAGTTCTTCAACTACATCTGATGGTTTCTCTTGCAGGAGCCTCATGCTGGGTATTCCCAATTCCAGTTGTCATTTCCCTGGCCGGATGAGAACTACCTGGACTACTGGCATCCGAGGTCAGTGGAATCACCCAGTCTGTGTTCGAATTTTGTTTTCTTTTTTGTGCGCTTGTTTTTTTCTATTTCCGAAACTCTATCTGAGTCCAGCATTATCCGGTTTTTTACCAAGTCCACATGTCGCCTTACCGCTATCCTCGACTCTAGTTTAATTTCATATGACACTGGGCCTGTCCGTCTCGTGACCACTCCTTTTTTTCCATCTGGGTCCTGTATAGAAATTTTTTGTCGAAAACTAATTCACCTTCTCTAAATTATCCTAAAGTTGCCATGGTATTTCTTTTGAATTTCTTAGCGTTTTTTCATCCACTCCCTCACTGTAGTCTTCTTCGGAATGATCCAATCCAAAACTGTCTTTATTTTTCGGTTCATTAATAATTCTGCTGGTGATATGCCCGTGGCCGTTTGTGGTGTGGAATTATATGACAACAAGAAATTAGGGGGGCTTTCTTATGATTCATTTTCTTCATCCCTTCCTTTAAAATGCGTACATATCTTTCCGCCAATCCATTTGAAGAGGGGTGTTTTGGTAATGTTGTGATATTGTGTGTTCCTTGTCTTGACATAAACGCTTGGAATTCTTCACCTACAAAAACAGCTACATTATCGGTTAAAATCTTCTTTTTTTTTTTTTTTTTTTTTTTTGCAACCCGTGAGTTGCAAAACATCTTTGTAGGTTTTCCAGAGTGGTATTTGTGGTAGATGAGTTTGATATATAGACATCCAACCATTTGCTTAAAGCGTCCATTATCACCAGAAACATATGACCTTTACATGGGCCTGCATAATCTATATGCAGTCTAGACCACTCCTCGTCAGGGATTTCCCAAGGATGCAAAGATGCGGTTGCTGTCATTTGATTGGTTTGCTGACGCTCATAGCGATTCATCACCTTAAATTCTATTTCCTGGTCTAACTTTTCCCACCAAAAATAGCTTCTGCTCAGCCTTTTCATTTTTACAATTCCTGGATGTCCTTCATGTCTAAGAGTTCTTTTCGCCCTTGTATCGGTACTACTACTCGGTTTCCCTAAAGTAAGCATTCCTCCACAGTTCCTAATTCATGTCTTCTATTGAAGTAAGGCTGCCAATCTTCTGTAATAGGACACTTCTCTGGCCACCCATTTTTTACATAGTCCAGCGCCTGCTTTAGGAGTTTGTCCTTTTTTTATCACCTTGCAATTTCTTGGTATATAACCGGATGTTTGATCCAGGTATTCTAACAACATGATGTTCTCCTCTGGTATGGGCACTTCTTCCAATGTTGTAGGTCTCGGCAACCTACTCAATCCATCTGCATTTCCATTTTTCCTTCCTTCCCGATATTCTAATTTGTATGCATATGCGGATAGGATTACTGCCCAGCGTTAAATTTTCGCCGAACTGATTTCTGGGATTTTCTTATTTTCTTAAAAATATCCCAACAGCGGTTTATGGTCAGTATATAATGTGAATGGCCTTCCATACAGATATTGGTGAAACTTTTTCACCCCCAAAACTACTGACAACGCCTTCCTTGTCAATCTGGGCCTAATTTTTTTTTCTGCTGGTGCGAGGGTCCTTGATACAAAAGCTATGGGTCTTTCGGGTCCTCCATGATATGTGATAGTACAGCCCCTACCCCATATGGGGAAGCATCACATGCAACTGTCACTGCTTTGTTTGGGTCGAACTGCACCAACACTTTTGAGGAATTCAATTGTTCTTTTGCTTCTTCCCATACTCCTTCTTGTTTTGACGTCCATTCCCATCTTGATTCCTTCTTCAATAACTGATGCAACGGAGCCATATTTGAAATGTTCGGAATGTACTGGGCATAGTAATTTATCATACCCAGAAAAGCTTGTAGCTCCTTTACTGATGTTGGGCGTGGCGCCTTGTTGATGGCTTTCACTTTTTTCTTCCTTCTCTGTTTATTATATGGCCTAGATTTTGCATTTTTCTCGGTTTAGCCGAATTCCACATTTTCCAGCCTGTTCAAAACTTCCTCCAGGGTCTCTAAGCGTTTTTTTTTTCCTTCTGGTTTTACCTGTCAGTATAATGTCATCAATTCTAATAATTACGTTTTCAATGCCCTGCAAAATGTTTTCCATAGTTCTTTGAAATATTCCTGGGCCGATTTCAATCCATAGCATAATCTGTTGTACATGAAAAAGCCTTTATGAGTATTAATAGTTGTTAATTTTCTTGATTTTTCATCCAGCAATAATTGCTGGTAAGCTTGGCATAAATCTAGTTTGGTATAAGATTCACCTCCTCCTAATGTCGCATACAGATCTTCCGTTTTTGGTATCGGATAATTATCCAATTTAGTGATTGGATTAATTGTCACTTTATAATCACCACAAATGCGTACAGACTGATCCGCTTTTAAAATAGATACTATTGGTGTAGCCCATTCAGAGAATTCAACTGGTGAAATTGTTCCTTCTTTTTGCAGTCTCTCTAATCCATCTTCTATTTTTTTCTTTAGCATATAGGGTACTGACCTTGGTTTGAAATGCATGTGTTTTGCCTCTGGGTCTACATACAAACTGGCAAAGGTTCCTTTCACTTGACCCAACTTCCCATCGAACACAACCTCATGCTTTGCTAATATTTCTTCCAGTTTTCTTGGTCTGCCTCCTTCACTGTTTGCACCTTGAAAATCTCTTTCCATGGCAATCTCACGTGTTTCAGCCAGTTTCTGCCCAGGAGTGTGAGTGAATCCCCTTCTACCACAATTGACGGTAATTCCACCCGACGGCTGTCCAACTGCACTGGAACTTTCGTTTGTCCAATCAGCTGAATACAATTTCCCATATAAGACTTAAGACGTACTTTTGTGGGATCCAATAATTTTTTATTGCTTATTTTTTTACACGTTTTCAATCCCATTATCGTTACAGATGCTCCTATATCTATCTCCATAGAAACCCTCTTGTCACAAATGTTGATATCTAGACAATAGGGGTGCACTCTTTCCAGTGGCGATCTGATTCTATTTATTATATAAACTTCCTCGGAATCATCTGAGTCAGTGCCTTCTATTTGCCTCACAATTTTTTTTTCCTTTTCTACGCTATTGGCGGGTTTCTTTTTCATGTTTAATTTAAAGCATCTATCCACTATGTGCCCTCGTCTTTTACAGTAGTGACACAAGGGCACTTACTTGCTTCGCGTGTTGCTCCACAACTGATACACTCTTCTTCCGACCTCTCATGCGGTCTATTTTCATGTTTTATTCTTTCGGACTGCCCACGTGGTGGTGCAAAAATTTTGTTTACTTCCATTTTTTTTTTTTGTTTGTTTGAATGTCCTGTAAATGTTTGGAAACTGATTCGATGTTGACGGCTATGTTGAAAGCTTCGTTAAAAGTGATAGTGTCTCTCTCTCTCTCTCTCTCTCTCTCTCTCTCTCTCTCTCTCTATATATATATATATATATATATATATATATATATATATATATATATATATATATATAAAATAAAAAGTTATATATTTAGATTTTACCGTCACTGGATTATTTATCTTCCACCAGACTATCCATTCATGTGTAATCACCTTTTTCTTCACCATATTCCCTCTGCTTCACTGTTTCGTTATCAAGTAAGATCTTTGACTTACTTGTTGTTTCATCAAATACTTTTGCATGCAAAATCCGATCCCGCATTTTGCTAATTCCTACCCTCTGATGAGAAGGAAAGTATTTCTTCGAAACTCCGCGGATTAAGGACTATCCACTTATCTAGTGTTTCCTTTTCAGATTAAATATGTTTTTTAACTCATTTCAAAGTGTTTTTTAACATGTTTTATTAACTGTTTGCTCGTGTATATATATATATATATATATATATATATATATATATATATATATATATATATATATATACTAGCAGTTAAGTCCAACTTTACTCGGGCCCTATGTACTGTTCATAACTTTATGTGCATATGTATATACATATATTAAAAACTGACTTCTGTCCAGGTTACCTACATCTATAATTTCAAGTGTTTAGACCCAAAATTGGCGGAGGAGTTTGGTAGAGTCTGCAAAGGTCAAATTGTTCAACTTTGACCGCTTGACAACCAAATTTCTGGCCGAAAACTGATTAAAAAGATGTTCCCAAATCTCAATACCTCTTATTTTTAAACCTCGAGTCTGTAGCCTGAAAATTGACAGAGTAGTTCTGTAAGGAAATGCACACACACACACAGACAATTTCACTTATATATATATATATATATATATATATATATATATATATATATATATAGAGAGAGAGAGAGAGAGAGAGAGAGAGAGAGAGAGAGAAAGAGAGAGAGAGAGAGTTATTAAAGATTAGAAGTATTGACAATGATGCATCGCTATTTGTGAAGAATTCCCAGAAACTTTCTGATTAAGAATCGAAAGACGTTGAATTACGCCTGGAGATAAATCATTCCTCGAATCTGTTAATTCTTTTTTGATACTTCAACGTAATGACCATTCCCATTTAGCGCTCACAATCGAATTCATATCTTATTATAGTCTTTTGAAAACCGTTTCAAAGGTCCCGATTGTTGCCAATAGCCACAGAACGTAATTAGCAATCTCTTCTTGGATGTTGCGAGTTCCTTATCATCTTCTTGTTCTTCTTCCCTTCGCCGTTCCTCGAAAATCTTCCTTTAGAAAACAAGTGTCTTAATGAATGGCCGGCGATTCAACGCGTTATCGGCTGCTGCTGCTGCTATTAGACGATTCAAAATGGC
Source organism: Euprymna scolopes (assembly GCF_053919585.1). NCBI lineage: Eukaryota > Metazoa > Mollusca > Cephalopoda > Sepiida > Sepiolidae > Euprymna > Euprymna scolopes. The sequence goes on along the minus strand of NC_136518.1, from coordinate 2,315,415 downwards.
GGCTAAGACGCCTCCAAGCAAATTGCAAGCGTTCAAAAAAAAAAAAAGCCGTCAAAACTACAAATTATTTTCAATTAATTCCTTTTTCTTTATTTTTTTTTTCTGTATTGATAATTTGTAAAGAATAGCGTTAATCGATTTATTGACAAAGAGAATTATTTCGTGCGTTTCTATTTATTTATTTTTGCATTTGCTTTATTTTATTTGCTATCATCAAAGGAAGGTTTTGTGGAAAATTCTATATTTCCCAAGTTTATATGAACGAAGAAATTTGCAAATAAAAAAAGTATAAAAGCATTTACATATATACTAGCAGGGAGACCCGACGTTGCTCAGGATTGAATGATGAGCAACGAGTGTTTCACACTCCCCTATTTTTATTGTCACAGAAATCAGTAAATATACCAATCACTGATTGCCACGGCTAATGATACACTGCATGAAAATACTTCCCTCAAGCTCCTAGGGTTAACATTCACAGACAACATGAATTGGAACAAATGCATTGAGGCAATTGCCAAGGCTGCTGCAAAAAAAGTGTGTTCTCTCTCTCTACCATGCTAAAGGGCTTCTCACACCTGAGAATATTCTGTATCTGTACAAGGCCACAGTTCGGCCATGCATGGAGTATTGTTGCCACATCTGGGTTGGTGCATCTTCTACTAGTCTCCCGCTCCTGGACAGGGTTAAAAAAAAAAGAGTCACCACGCTAATAGATTCTGAACTATCAGCTAAACTCCAACCTCTGTCCCATCGCCGAAACGTGGCATCCTTGTGCCTGTTTTACAAGTATTTCAATAGCAAGTGCTCTGACGAACCCCGAGCACTAGTAACCCCTCGACGAAAATACCTTCGACAAACTCAATAAGCAGCAAAATCCCACCCCTACACTGTAGAGATCCCTAGATGCAGTAAAACCTTCTACTTGAATAGTTTTTCCCTCGAACTGCTGCGCTTTGGAATTCCCTCCACGCCCCCTGCTTCCCTGGCAGTACTAACATGCAGAAACTCAAGTGTAATGTAAACAGACATCTCGCTTCCCAACTCCCTAAATAGTGTCTTTGCAAATCTTATCCCAAATAGTAGCCCCTCCCGGCTAAGTAGTCCTGTGCCTTGTCTGGAGAGAAATGACCGTAAAAACAAAACCAAAACACATAGTCTACATTGCACTTTAGATAACCTACTATTGATTTTATCAAATTATTTTTTATAAAATTATTTTTTATATCTATATATCTATAAAACTGAACGTGTCTGTGTGTGCGTGTGTGTGTGTGTGTATGTCTGTGTACATTTCCCTACGCAATAACTCTGTCAATTTTAAGTCTACAGACTCGAAATTTGATATATAGGGTACTGAGATTTGGGAAAATCTTTATAATCCGTCTTCGGCCAGAAATGTAGCTATTAAGGAGTCAAAGTTCAACGATTTGACCTTTGAGAACTCTACCAAACTCCTCCGACAATTTTTGGTGTAAACACTTGAATTTTAGATATAGGTTCCTTGGACATGGATCTAACATAATAACTCAATTTGAGCCAAAAACAATAAATTTTAAGGGGTCATTTGTTGCTTAACATACACCTCCAAATACCCGGGCAACGCCGGGCACCCATGCTAGTATATAATAATTGGATAACGGGACAGCAGTACTGTAAAAAGAAAAGTAACGCTCTTTCTTTACCCTGCTAATCTGTGGGGCAATTTGGGCATTATCGCGAACTCATTTAGCCTTCCCCCTCCCCACCGATAAGGGTAGTGCGAGCTCATAGAAAGCAGGTGACTTATGTATTACGGAAGCAAACAGAAATAATTCTATTCATGATTTCATATTTCGTTGTGTTGAGCAGAAGATACCTGTGGGTACAATGGTCAGGACAATCGCTAAGTATGAACACTGCTCGGGCAGAAAGAAACTGCAACCTACTGTCTGCATGGATTACCATGATAGACAAGTGGTACCTGGTCGTGACCAAACTACTCTCCGACAATCAGCAAAAAAAAAAAAAAAAAAATATATATATATATATATATATATATATATATATATATATATATATATAATGATGAGTAACAATGAATTCATGAATACCTCGAGGGAGAGAACTTGATGGAGAACCGTAGTAGGCAGGGCACCACTTGAATGAATGAAATGACAGCTTGAAATAAAAGTTTAATATAAAAAAGTAAATTAGCATGCTTCAATTGTGCTCTAAACAGAAACATTCATTTCGAACGCGCCCCTGTCATATCAAAGAATCTCCTGTTGATTTTATATACCTAGCCTTACTTCTTGTGCGGTGATGATTGATTGAATTTAAGTTTAAAATGAAAAGGTCAAGTATCATGGTGCAATTGTGCTTTCAACAGAAACACTCATTTCAAACGAATGTCATATCAAACAACTTACATTGGACCTTTCGGCTTATCTCTCTCTCTCTCTCTCTCTCTCTCTCTATATATATATATATATATATATATATATATATATATATATATATATATATATATATATATATATATATATAAGTGAACGTGTCCGTATCTGTATGTCTGTGCACAATTCCCTACGCAATAACTCTATCAATTTTCAGTCTACAGACTCGAAATTTAATATGCAGGGTACTGAGATTTGGGAAAATCTATGTGATCCATTTTCGGCCAGAAATTTCGCTGTTAAGGGGTCAAAGTTCAGACTCCTCCGACAATTTTGGGTCTACACACTTGAAATTTTAGATATATGTTTCCTTGGACATGGATCTAGCTTAATAACTTGAATTGAGCCCAAAACAATAAATTTTAAGGGGTCATAATTGGGGTCAAAGTTAAAAAAAATTTACCCCTGGAGTCTCTACCAAATTACTCAGACAATTTCTGGTCTAAACATTTGTAATTTTACATAAAGCGTATTCCGAGATAGGGAAAGCTTTTTAATCGGTTTGGGTCGAAAATGTTTAGTTACCAATATATAAATGTATGTATGTATGTTTGCATGTCTGCCTAAAACTTTCGACAGAGGCAGCGGATTTTCACAAGATCAGTATTGTTTTGAAGCTCGACCCTTCAGACGACAAATACAGAAAAATTGGCTAAAAATATTAATTTCTTCACCCTTAACTGGGCACATTTCTACAGGGAGGGGTTGCTTTTTTCACCGATATTTTCGAAAGTCATCCCCACTTTTCGATTGTCAAACCTTAATTTAAACCTACGTCACTTCCGGTATGGCCGTGGTAGTAACAGCAAAGACATCACGCCCCCTCCCCGTTCTTTTTCTCTTTTACGGATTCTAGCCTGCCTTTCTACTACCACTTCTTTTTTTTTTTTTTGCTCAACACGCACCTCCAAACAACCGGGCAACGCCAGACACCCATGCTAGTGTGGTAATAAAACTTCTCACATGTACTTGTGACCGTGAGCTGTGTAAGGTGTTAACTTTGATCAAAATCGTCAAATTATTTCGATCATTGATTATTGATATTTATCAATGATATTCCGACACGAAACCTGAGAACATTGCCAGACACATAAAGTACGTTCGTGTGAAATTTCATGAAAATAGGCCCAGGCGTTTTCGAATCCGTAAAGAACGAACTCTCACACACACACACACGCATATACACTAACACACACGCACACACACTCACATACACAGTCACGCACACACACGCACACACACTCTCACATATACCAACAATCACACACTCACACACACACACGCACACAAAATCACACACACACTCACACACACACACACACACACTCACACACTCTCCTACATACACACACTCACATCTCCCATGTTTCGGTTCAGTCTCGAAAGCCAAAGGATACCCCTTTAGGGGCAGTAGCGCGTGTAATTGTTAGGCAAGGGTCGCGCAATCTCCTGAATCGACACTGTTTGGGTCGAGTGGCACGGAGAAGACCAGGACGATTGGAAACAATGCCGAGATAAGCGGAGAGCACATACATCACCTGAAAGTCTCAAATGGTCACCCATTTAGTACTGACCAGGTTAAACGTTGCTTAATTTCGGTGATCCAGCGGGAACCGGTGTGTCAACGTGATTATGCCGTACACACACACACACACACACACACACACACACACACACGTACACACACACACACACACTCACACATACTCACACACACAAAATCACATACACACGCACACACATACTCACATACACATTCACACACACCCACATACACACAGTCACATACACACTCACACACTCACACACACTGACACACACACACACACACACACACACACACTTTAATCTTTCCATCTTCCTTGACCCTCCACGACTATTTGGTGTGGTGCCAGTTGATGTCGACACTTTTTGGCGGTGAGGGGGTGGGGAGAAAACTTACTTTTGTTTATTATTTAAACCTGCGCATTTCAGGTGAAAACTATATTATCTACTTGCACGTTTAAACTAGTGCAAAGCAGTTTTCTGTAAATACGGAAAACCAGAACTATTCCTTCCATACACATGTAGTGTAAGATGTCCTTAAATAATAAACAACTTCGGGTCGTCAGAACTTACATAAAATCGACATGGCTTAATAGCACGTGCGCATCTAGCTGAACGTTTTGAAAGACATTAAAGAAAGACTTGTATTGGGAATTCTATTTGCAAATGTTTATGTTATTGAATTTCAGAAAAGAGAGTCATAACAATGCCACATGACATTAATGTTGCGATATCAAGTTTCTTTCTTAGAAGTGCACGCCTGTGGAACTCTCTCCCGTTTTCCTGTTTCCCACCTGACTACAACTTGGATGTCTTCAAGTCCAACATAAACAAATTCTTGATAAACCGCCTCCTTAAGTAAGACACTTTATCAAATCTCCATTACTAACGATTACTACGATATTATCCCATTGATTACTGTACATGCAATAACCCTTATCCCCGAGTGGCTTCCGAGCCTTGATATGTGGTGACTACCATGTAAACAAAAAAGTTAAGATCAGAACAGTTAAACAAATTGATGTATTTGTGTCAGGTGAGATATCAGGACCTGAAGACCCGGAGTTTCGTGATTTAGTTAAATCCTTAATGATACATGGTCCAACCTCAATCTAATTGTTTGAGTGTATCGTAAAAAATTCCTAACTGGTGTGTGTTTTAAAGATTTTCAACTACCGTGTAATTTCCACGTTTTTTTTTCTTTTTTTTTACACGGTGATCACCACTTATCAAGGCCCAGAAGCCACTCAGAGATAAGGGTTATTGCAAGTACATTATGTTAGTGTGGAGATTTGATGAAGTGTTTACTTAAAGGGGGCGGTTCATTAGGAATTTGTTAACATTGGACTTGAAGACATCCAAGTTGTAGTCCGGTGGGAAGCAGGCAGACGGAACAGAGTTCCACAGGCGTGTAGTTCTAAGAAAGAAGCTTTGTTCATGGAATCCGCGTTTGATTTAGGCACAGATAAAGAGTGGGGGAAATTTTTCACAGTGGATTCAGCTAGATGGGTGTTTTTCGTGAAAGATTGGCGAGGGGGACCAGAGATTGGAGTTCAGACGAGCACCTGCCATGGGAATAACGATAAAACAAGGATAGGCTCGCAACGTCTCTTCTGTGGGAGAGAGGTTGCAGGGTAGAGAAAAGGGCATCCCCCCCACTAAGCCACGAAATCTATTTTGTACTCTGTCAAGGAAGGATAGGCTGTTTTTAGCAGCTCCTGCCCAGATATAGCAACAGTATTCCATCCTTGGGTTTTGCTAGTTATTATTATTTATTACGAGAAGGGACATTTCCAGCGCGTTTTATAATTAAATCAGAAGGGACCTTTCCAGGGCATTTTATAATTGATCAACCTGAAAGGACTTTTCCCGGGTATTTTACAACTAATCAACCACAAGGAATCTTTTCAGGGCATTTTACAACTAATCAATCAGAAGAAACCTTTCCATGGCATCTGACAACTAATCACCTAGAAGGGACCTTTCTTGGGCATTTTCAAGCCATTTTACAATCAATTAACTAGAAGGAACATTTCCAGGGCATTTTATAATTAAATCAGATGGGGCCTTTCCAAGGTATTTTATAATTAATCAACCAGAAGGAACTTTTCCAGTGCAGTTTGTAATTGACCAGAAGTGACTTTTCCAGAGCATTTTGTAATGTTAAAGCTTTTTTACATTAAATATAGACAAGTCATTTTTATTAGCTTTGCCTTAAAAGCGACAGCAATTTTTTGTTTACTTTCCTATTTGGAATATTCCTCTTCCTTTAAAGGGGCGATCAGGATGATAACGGCAGAAGCGAATTACGATATTAATATAAAGATTGTTATTGTTGTTATTATTGTTATTATTTGTATTATTCATTATTATTATTATTATTGTTAATATTTTCATATTTTCCTTGCTATTTTTGTTGTTATTATTGCTATTGTTATTTTAGATTAAGCAAAAGAACTCCCATCTATTTATTGATAAATAATGCATTATCTGAAAATGTTTGAACGTCCCGTACAACTTTTATTTTTACCGCATTCAAGATGATAGCACTTTTCTAAGAGAGACCAACGCTACACTTTTCCACTGTAGACTTGCGAGAATCGTCTCCATATCTCCCCCCCTCCCCCCTCTCTCTCTCTCTCTCTCTCTCTCTCTCTCTCTCTCTCTCTCGCTATCTCACTTTTTCTCTCTTAACCAATCAAAATTGGTTTCGACTAATCTCTCCCTTTTGAAGTCGGCCACGTCATGAAATTCGCCTTTATTGTTATTCAACGACTCTTCAGTTATCAGACGCAACCTGCGTCGGCTTTTTTGCCCTTCGGCAACCCGACTGTTTTACCCAAAGATCAAGCTTTTTTTTTATGGGGAGGGGAGAGGTCAAAGGGCATTGTTGTATATCCCACTTCCCAACTTCGAGGTCAACCGGTCGTCTGATCGGAACCGATATTGGACAAGATGAAAGAAAAATATAGACGAAGCACCTCTCACCTCCTCCTCCTCCTCCTCCTTCTCCTCCTCCACTGCAAATTATAGATATACTTTTATGTGAGACACCGGGTGGGTGCTGGACTGCTGGGGAAGATTAGATGGTTCGTTCCGGGTAGAAAAGAAGTGCGTTTGATTGCTAAGACGCGGAATGATAATTGCACGCGTTAGACGTGGAAAAAAAATATAGGGTTCAAAGAAGAGTCGCCAATCTAATAAGTCCCGCTTTGTCTACTAAGCTCCAACCCCTGTCCCATCGCCGCAATGTTGCATCCCTTTGCATGTTTTACCAGTATTTTAATGCAATGTGCTCTGATGAACTCGTCGCCCTTGTGCTCCCTCGACGTACATATTCCCGACAAACCCGCTTAGCAACAAAATCACACCCCTTCACTGCTGAGATCCCTAAATGCCAGAAAGCTTTATACTCTAATCAAGTGGAAATATGCCTTGTTTGGGCTGAAGACGAGTAAAAAAAAAAAAAAAAAAAAAAAAAGTGAAGCATGCATGGTCCTACGTGAGAGCACAATGAACGAGGCATAAAAAATGACTACGTTCAGCATTTATCCCTCCCCCCCCCATTTAGCCCCCAAAATCCCCAGAGAACGTCAAATCCTGGTGAAAATGAACCAGCGGTGAAGTTTTAGGCCTTAACATATGTAAATTTCAGTTCTGCACCATACAAAAAAAAAAAAAAAAAAAAAAAGAAATGACTAAGTCCATCATTTGCCCCCTCCCCCATTTAGCCCTAAAAGTCCCAAAGGCCTTAACATATTTAAATTTGAGTTCAGCATTATGCAAAACTGCTCGTAAAATAGTCCCAAAAATGGAGTATCTTTATTATATTTCTATTTTAACACGCAAGAGTTATGGCGAGGTATAGACAAACAAAATTATTTAGAAATCAGTTAGTTACAACTTTTCAGAAAGTTTTATAAAAATCCAAGTCATCAATTTTTTTTTTTTTTAATAAGCACAAAAGTGTTTATTATAGCCATTTTAACCCGAAAGGCACCCTTAGGAGAGCAACAGGATTTTTCCCGGAAAATCCGTTCTGTTACTTTTTTACTCATATCATGTTTAATGTTTGTGCAAAATTTAAAAATTAAAAAAAATTCGACGTTGTAGTTATTGAGAAAAGTGCGGACAGACGAACTGAGAAAAGTGAATTTACAGGTCCACCATCCTTTTGGAGGGGGGGGATAATAAAATAATGATGATGATGATGATGATGATGATGATGATGATGATGATGATGATTACTGAACTTGTGCATGCATGGAGGTCTTTTTGGAGGTCTCCACTTGTAAAATCTCTATTTTCATGCGATAAAAAAATATTTTGAAAACAAACAAAATACAAATTCCACGGCATGAATTGACTGTAGTTATATATATATATATATATATATATATATATATATATATATATATATATATATATATATATATATATATAGAGAGAGAGAGAGAGAGAGAGAGAGAGAGAGAGAGAGAGGGAGAGAAATAAATGACAAAAAGTTATATCCCAAAATTCATGATGTTGACCATCTTATAATTTATTGCTTTAATTCAGTTGCCTTTAATAATTCTTGACAGTATCTGTTTCGTAGCGCAAAATCAATCACGTAATTATTATATCAATCAGTGAATCTATTATGCCCTTAACTCATCAGAAGAAATAGCAACAATCAATCCGTCAAAAGGAATTGAAGTGTGATTTGGCATAATTAAAATCCGAAAATTGGAAGAGAAGCTGCAATATCTTTTTATTTTTCCATTACGCCATATTGAATTAATTGAATTCATATTGAATATCATGAATATATATATATATATATATATATATATATATATATATATATATATATATATATATATATATATATATATATATATATGGAACAACAAAAAATATATATTTACAGTTTGGAAATAAATTGTTCGTGAATGTGGACTCCATTTAAGGCGAAGTTAATGTTTAGTTCGACGTATTCAAAGAGTTCCTCCCGGTTCCTATTTCCAACTCCCCCCGCCCTTTTGTTTGTCTGTTTTTTTTTTTTGTTTTGTTTTTTTTTTGTTTTCTTTCATAAGTCCTCGATTCAGATTCTTCCCTGCAACCTCTTTCCCACAGAACAGACATTGCGCGCGCCTGTCTCTGCTTTATTGTTATTGTCATCGCAAGTGCTCGTCTGGGCTCCAATCCCCCTTTGCCAAACTTTCGCGGAAAACACTTGTTTAGCTGAAACGTAAACCTAAACGCAGATTCCATGAACAAAACTTCGTTCTTAAAACTTCAGCCCGTGGAACTCTCTTCCGTTTCCCTACTTTTCGAGTTAACTACAATATAATCGTCTTCAAGTCCAATGTAAACAAGTTCTTGATGAGCCGTTCCCCTTAAGTAATCCAATTTACATAATTTCCACTACTAACCATTACTACGACATTGTCCCATTGACTACTTTACACTCTTTAACCCTTATCCTCGAGTGGTCTCTGGGCCTTGATAAATAGTAACACCTTTGAAGAAAAAAAAAGGAAAGAAAAGAAAAGGAAAGGACAAAGAAAAAGATCAAGAAAAAAGGGCAGGAAGGTATTTTTTTTACATAGGCATCACCACTTATTAAGGCCAAGATGCCACTCGAGGATAAGTTAAAGAGTGTACAGTAGAAATTGGACAATATAGTAATCGTTAGTAATGGAAAGTCGGTAAATTTGTAAACTTATATGGAATGGCTCATCAAAAACTTGTTTACGTTAGACTTGAAGACAACCATGTTGTAGTCAGCTGGAAAGCAGGAAAATGGAAGACAATTCCATAGGCGTGCAGTTCTAAGAAAGAAGCTTTGCTCATGGAATTTATGTTTAGGTTTAGGCACAGATAAAGAGTGGCGGGAATTATTGATAGTGTTTTCTGCTAGACGGGTGTTTCTTGTGAAAGTTTGGCGAGGGGAGACAATAGATTGGAGCTCAGTCAAGCACCTGCCATGAAAATAACGATAAAGCAGAGACAGACTCGCAACATCTCTTCTGTGAGAAAGAGGTTTCAGGGAAGAGAAAATGACACCCCATACGAGGCTACGAAGTCTATTTTGAACCCTATCAAGGCAGGATAATTCTTTTCTAGCAGCTCCTGCCCAGATGTAGCAACAGTACTCCATTCTTGGATGTACCTGGCTCTTATATAGATAGAGAATTGCATCAACAGTGAGATATCTACTGGATCGATAGAAGGATCCCACCATTTTTCCAGCGGCCTTGACAACGGATTTAATGTATGTGTTCCATCCAGTATAACCACAGTATTCAACAGTATAACCCTTATCCCTGAGTGGCTTCCGGGCCTTGATAAGTGGTGACCACTGTGTAAAAAAAGTAGTAGTAGTAGTAGTAGTAGTAGTAAGCCACACATTCATGACCTGAAAGTTTCATCTCAGGTCAAAGCTTATATAAAGACATTAGAGGTATGATTTATGAGCCTCGGTTCCGTCGGGTTAAGGGCAGAACTGCCAACTATCAAGTATCAAATGTAGATTCGATTCCTGGTATTAGTGCTAGTCTAGCTGTAGCGTGGCCGTTGCTTTTATCTTTGTCGTTACATTTATCTTTGTCGTTACTTTTATCTTTGTCGTTACATTTCAAACATCTCAGACCCACACGCTGTCTGGTATCACCCTAAAAGAAGAAAAAAAAAGGGGGGGAGATAAATAAAAATTTCGACTTGGCATTTTTTTAAGTGCAAATAAAATGCATTTTTCCGTGGTTCTTCCAAAACAACGCATTTCATTATCTTTCAAAGTCTTCTCGCGCGCACACACACACACACACACACACACACACACACACACACACACACACACATGTGCTTCTTAAAAGTCTCTGTTTCCTTGCCACTTCATGCGACCCCAGCCAGCCACTTTCTCGCCCTCAACGTCCATCTTACCTGGGTTCTATTTGCTTCTCTTTTCGCCCACGTGGAGAATTTTATCTCCCTTTATTGTGATGCAAGTTCGCGCACACTTCCTGATTTGCATACGCGCTTTAACGGCTGCTGCTGCTTATATTTTCGCTAGCCAGCTATCCTTCGGCTGCTGCTGCTGCTGATGATGATAATTTTCTCACACGCGTCCATACGCGTTTTGTTACATCGCCACACAGAAGAGCTTTGTTTGTTTGTTTCTTTCTTAACGTCGATTTTTATGAAATTTCATACAAAGGTACTTTATGTGCCAGGTAGTGTTCTTAGAAAGGTTTTATATAAGAATGTCTTTGATAAGCATCGATAATCGTTAATCAAAATAATTTGTGAAAGAGGGAACAAGCAATTTTGACAGAAGTTAACACCTTATACAGCCTAACATCGCAAGTGAATTTGAGAAGTTTTATTACCACACAAGCTGAAAGACCTGACATATAAAATCAACAGTAGCTTCTTTGATATGGCAAGGGTGTGTTCGAGATGAATGTTTCTGTTTAGAGCACAATTGAATCATGATATTTGATTTTTTCATTTTAAACTTAAATTCAAATCAGTACATATAAAAATACTTTCATAAAATCAACAGTAAGTTCTCTACAGTGCAATGTAAGCTATAATGTTTTGTGGATTAAGACACTGCACGAAAGCATGTAAAGCTTCCTGGTGAACCGCAGTTTGCCCCCAACCAAAGCAGGCAATCAATCGATTTGGTTGAAGGTGGTCGATTTCACCGATTTCTATGACAATAAAATACGGGAGTATATCTTCGTTTATCGTGGTTGAAAACAGTTGGTGTGAAATTCGACACAGAAACCAGCTCAACGATTCAAAAATGTTATTTCGTTTCAGATGTACTGATTGTGCTCCCTACGGAAATCTGAAAAGGAAAAAGATGTTCTACCCTCCCCCCATGATAATAATAATGTAAATTAAAATTTTACGTGTAGTTGCGGTGCCATCTACGTGAGGCGAACAACGTTGTTATTGGATAAAAATGAATATTCAAAATTTAAAAAAAGAGTGAAAATAATATATAAAATAAAAATAATACAGTATAACTCTTATAATTTGAACATTCGCTTCATTCAAATTAGAGGATGCTGTTCAAGTTTCGTGATAAAAAAATGTGCTGCAGTTAACTTTAATTTTCTAAGAATTAAGAAATAGTAAATGAAATTCATTGCTATATGATATTTCAAGTATATATTAAGTTGAGTTTACGATATATTGCAAGTAAGAATCGTTAAATATTATTACCAGGAACAAAAACATTGAAAATAAATTAAATCTACTCTTACTTGTTAAGTACTTTTTACCTAAGTTATGATCTACAGAAATCATAAATTAATGTAAAATACAGTTTTTTTAGTTATTCATTGAATGAGTCTCATTGCAGTTTCTATTTTCATTGATTGAGTTCTCGAGCGCTGCCATTGTATTCCGTAAGCGATCACGAAAATCTACAATTTCTTAGTTCTGTAGCTTCTTTATGATTCGGAGTGATATTGCTTGCAAAACATAGTAAGTAAGAACTTTTTTCTAGAAATTTTATAACCGTCTCCATAGACTTTTCTGCATCATGCCATAATATTGCTTCATCAGAGTGTTCTTGGTTATTTACATTAGGGTCAAGAGAATGGGAGCTGTCGCTATTTTCATCACCATTACTGCCTTCAGGATATTGATCAGTAGTTTCCTCATCTTGTTGCACCCACATTTCAACATCATTTGCATTAAGTGATTTAAGAACAGCATGGTTGGTCGGTAACTGTTTGGTTTCAAGAATTTTTTCTAGACCAGATGCATTCTCTGATTCTTTCAGTTCAGAAACCTTTGGCACTGGGCATAATTTACCCCATACTTTTGTTAATGTGCTTGCTCGAACTTGATTCTATGCACTTGCGAGAAAAAATATGGCATCTTTGATAGTAAAATGGTGCTAAAAATCGCTTATACTCACGGTACTATTTATCATAATCGTCATGAAATCATTTTTGTAGAAACATTTTAAGTTCCAAATAATCCCTTGATCCATAGGTTGGATGAGAGAAGTCACATTAGGTGGTAAGTAGCACACAAAAATATTCCTGCAAGATAACACTAGTTCTGACTCAGGAGGATGTGCTCTACAATTGTCCAACAGAAACAAGCATTTTGAATCAGGTTTACTTAATTCAAGAAAACGCCTCTGGACAACTGGCACAAATTCTTGTAAAAAAATATTTTTTAAACAACTATTGATTCATCCATCAATTTCGTGAAGAATAATAGGATACTGGCAAAGGCGAAACTTCTTTCAATGCTCGGGGACACTTTGATTTGCCGATGACAAGAAGCTTAAGTTTATGAGTTCCAGAAGCATTAGCACATACCATCACTGTTAGTCTTTCTTTATTTAATTTGAATCCTTTTATTTTCTGCTCCTCGGATCTGGCTAATTTTTTTGTAGGCCTGACATTGTTAATTGTCTTATACCATGTTTACTCTTTACGCTCCTAAGCCAGCCTTCACTGACTTTCATATCTTCTACGATATTCAACTCTTCCTTAAGAGATTTTGTTTTAGCTATTAACATGGCCCAGATATTGCTACACCTTCATTCCGTTTTGCTACAAACCACTCATGCAATATTCGATCGAATTCAACTTGTTTTGATCTGCGAAGAGTTCTTCTTTCGACATGTCTTTTATTTGAAGAGAAAGGAACAACCTTCAATATTTACTCCTTTTTTCTTTTTGATGTAAAACAGTGTACTTCTTCCAATCTTATAATCTCTCAATATAACGCTATTTTCAACTCCAGCATCTAATTTTTCTATAATTTGATGTTTTTCGAGTAAAGTCAGTGTCACTTGTTTTCTTTTAGAGTTGCAAGCCATTGTGATGGGTTGTTTTACACTATTTTAAATATAGCAATCTGAAAAAAAAAATTAGTTAGTGTAAATTAATTATTAATAGCTAATCTACATTAATTACATAGTACCAATATTAACATTTCTGCGCAATATCTGATTAAACCATGTAAACAGTTTTACTGCAACTCCGCATCAAATAAGCTAATACAATTTCAATGACGAGACAGTTCAAGTTTAGAGAAACTCCAGGTTTAGAAGAAGTCCAAATGAGAGGAAGTCCAACTTTAGAGGAAGTTCAAATTAAAGGAGTTTTACTGTATTACAAAATAAGAATGAAAATAATATATAAAATTAATAATGAGAATGAAAATAATATCAAAAATAAAGTAATATTAAAAAATACAAATCAAAATAATATTAAGAATAAAAAAAATAAGGATAAAAGCAATATTAAAAATTAAAAAAATAAGAATTAAAAAAATATTAAAAATAAAAATAATATAAAAAATAAAAAATTATATTAAAAATAAAAAATACAAATAAAAATAATATTAAAAAAAAATTAAAAATAATATTAAAAATAAAAAATAAGAATAAATTAATATTAAAAAATAAGAATAAAATAATATTAAAAATAAAAATGAAAATAATATAAAAAATAAAAAATAAGAATAAAATAATATTAAAAAATAAGAATAAAAATAATATTAAAAATAAAAATGAAAATAATATTAAAAATAAAAAATAAGAATAAAATAATATTAAAAAATAAGAATAAAAATAATATTAAAAATAAAAATGAAAATAATATTAAAAATAAAAAATAAGAATAAAATAATATTAAAAAATAAGAATAAAAATAATATTAAAAATAAAAATGAAAATAATATTAAAAATAAAAAATAAGAATAAAATAATATTAAAAATAAAAAATAAAGATGAAAATAATATTAAAAATAAAAAATAAGAATAAAATAATATTAAAAAATAAGAATAAAAATAATATTAAAAATAAAAATGAAAATAATATTAAAAATAAAAAATAAGAATAAAATAATATTAAAAAAAAGAAACAAGATTAATCCAATGCATTTGTGCATAATTAGTTTTTATTAGATGTTTTTATTAATCCTTAAATAAGTCCGGACTGTAGAAGATGGCGGCCGACTAAATCAAGCGAGTTGGCGCATGCGTAGTAACAACATGTTACAAATAAACATGCGCGAAGGCGGCGGTGACGGAGATAATGGCGGCCTAGAATTCGATGTTATTGCATTATTAAAACGGCTTGCACTGTAATTATGTCCATTATCTCCATTGATTCATTGTTGATTTTTTTCCTTTTTTTTTTTTTTTTGCAGGGGGAAGATCTTCGTTTTATTTATTCATTCGTTTACTTTCGCCCCCCCTCCTGTCTGTAAAATAATGAGTCATCATTGTGTTCGGAGAAGAAGAAGAAGAAGAAGAAGAAGAAGAAGAAGAAGAAGAAGAAGAAGAAGAAGAAGAAGAAGAAGAAGAAGAATCGATTTTGATGCTAGTGAAATTAATGGAATGTGTGTTGTGTTTATTTTGGGGAAATTCTGCTTGGTGGCCACTCAAACGAGCTACATGAAATGATGGATGATAATAAGTCCGACATTTTGAATGTTGAATGATGGGATGCTATAATCATTGAACGGAATAATAATAATAATAATAATAATAATAATAATAATAATAATAATAATAATAATAAACCTGCATGGAAGGACTGCGTCTTAAATTGACGGATTTTGACACGAAATGTAATTGCTGAATGGAGCACGCAGGGACGAACAGTGCTCTGCCCAAAAGGATACATCAAAGGCCACTGATGACGAGCATTTTGGCAGATGAGAAATTATAACCAAACCTCCACTGGGTGAGAGCGAAGAAGGCTGGGACCTGGGGAAGCTTATTGCCACCCAAATTCCATTGAAGACCAATGGTTGCTATCAACAATCAATCAATATTAAAAAGTTGTTATTATTAGTGGTTAGACTTGAGACCAAAACAAAAACCTAAAAACAGTGAGCCAAGTACGATAACCATTAGACCAGCTTGGTATGATCTTTAGAAAGTGTTTTCAACCCTACTTATTCGCAAGGACCTATGGCGCAGTAGAGTACTTGGAAAACATGGTTAGAGTACTTGAAAAAATCAATTATAAAAAGTAATATTCCCCTGAAGGTTGAAGGTTCAATCCTCGGTGTGGGCGACCAAAAAATACATTTGCAAATTACTTAGGACCTCTATCCAGTTATGGCTGAGGGAACAAGAGCATGCTACTCCCGTGAAGTAAATAAAGGGTTCCACTCGAAATTCCGTTCAAATTCCGGAGTTCGGCAGAAACATTCCCGAGTTCGACAAGATACACCTGAAGAAGGTTGGAGGTTACATCGATCGAAGCGTTGTGAAAATCACACTTAAAATGAGAACAGTACTCTGATGAATCCAAATAATACGAATAACGAATCCACATCACAAAAATTCAGAAACGTCATAATATATACACACTGTTGAGTGTATATATAATTTATATAATATATACACATTGACAATTCTTTTGTTGTTATTCTTAAAATCAAGACAGAAACGAATTTTAAAGTATAAGTTTTATTTACAATTATATTTCTAGTTCATTGACAAAGAGAGAGAGAGAGAGAGATAATGAGAGAGACAAAGAGAGATAGAGAGTGAGAGAGAGGCGTAAGTTGGTGTGTGGCTCAACGCTGTGTTTGCTCTCTCTCTCTCTCTCTCTCTCTCTCTCTCTCTCTCCTCTTTTGTGTAGTTTATTTTTCTCTTATGTAGTAATTTTCAGGAATTGTAAACATCAAGATATTACATTCTTTTTTTCTTCTTTTTTTTTTGCACTGTGCAATTCATAGCTTCTGACTTTGGAAAGTAACAGTTCTTTGTTTTCGTTTTAATTACAATTCCGGTCATTTTTATGGGACCGAAAATGTAGATCAACTCCATCTGTAATGTCAGAAATAGCACAGATAAACCGGTATTCTTGATTGGTTTATATTATATCTTCCGCCGGAAGACAGGGATTGCACCTTTGGCGGGAATTTGACTTTAGAGTCAGTTGCCGAAAAAACTTCAAAGTGTCGACAACTCAAAAATGTGTATCCGTATCATGGCGCGCAACTAAACGCCTTTAAAACCGTCTAGTCAACTGTAGGATTGACAACTAATTCAATTATGATCTCTCTTGAGTTGGTGGAAATTAACCACCTAAAATTCTCCTAGGAAACGTCTTGACCTTTGGTGGCATTCGGGTTTGAGTCTTCCTTTTCCTCAAGGCAACTTCATTGTTTGATGGACACATTTATGGCAGACACACAAAAACACACTACACGACACAATTGTAATATATGAGAAACATAATTACTACTTATTTTACATTATGTATACTGTCACGGGAAAATCGACCATAATGTAGAAGTGATCATTTCCCCCCTCTCTCTTTTTAAATTCATTTTGAATATTTATCGGCCAAACACCCCCACCCCATCCCATTGCTATCGAGACATTCAGCAAAGAAATATCTGCGCGTTAACCGTAGAAGAAAGCGAGTTAGACACCCCACTCCCATCCTTTCACCAAGTCATTCGTCAAAAACACGTGCCAAGGTCACGACGAGAATCCATGCAGACACCCCACCTCGACCCCAAAACGAAGCAGCGTGTGGGCAAAAGAAGAAGAGAAAAAGAAAAACCATTTTTGGCGGGAGTGACGTCGTAGACAAAAAGGCAGTTTTTAAAAAGAAATGGAGTTGGTCACATCGTCGAACGAATGTCGATAATAAAAATTCGACAGACACCAGCCAACAGGATTCGCTTGATAACTTTGAAATTCACTCGATTTAATCCTCATTGCTGGCGCCGAAAAGAGGATATAGACAAACTATGAAAACACGTTGGCTCAAAATCATTGGGAGAAGACATATCCTCGAGTGGAACAGACGCATTGAACAGCAACAACGCGACTTACGCGGTGAAATGGCGTTTCTCTCAACTGAACCTTATCCCTGGGGCCGAAAAGGGAATTCATCAGAACTGTGAAATCACCTTGGTTCGAGACATGGGAAAGATACACCCGAACGTCGGTGGTTGAGAAACCCAGCAAGAAACAAATATGATTGAAGACGAGTGAACAAGCGAACTTTGAAGTTCGCGCGTCGGCGAAATGGAACTGCCTCACTTTATAACATCAGAATATTGAATTTTGTCGGATACCCAATCATCGTTTGAATGCATGTCCTCGCAGTTAAGTACTATTCAATATCCCCCCATGTCACAAATGTCGACTTGTTGAACTGAACTGTTTTTATTTTTATTTTGAAAGATTCCTACTGCCTCAAATAACCCAACCATGTTCCATACAAAAAAAGGAAAAGATATGAAGAAAAGGGAAGGAAAGAAAACATGCTCATTTGAACAGTTTTCTTAAGTGTTGCCCCTCCCTTTTTGACCCGTTGGACACTGTCTGCATGTTTCCTCATTATTATTTTTCTTTTAATATTTTGCCATGATTTTTTAATTTTTAACGCACAATAAATGACATACATATAATATATATACATACGTGTTCTTCCGCTATTCATTGCCTTGTATTTTGTCAACAGTGAATCAAACATTCCACGATGAAAGTACTGTCCAGAACCTGGGTAAGTGCTACTGGGTTGTAACAATTTTTCAGCCGGCACGTACACCATTTATTTATTATTTTATGATACGTTTCGGGGATAAACTCCCCTTCTGGGATTTTTCAACTGGGACATATTGTCACAATACACTATATATTACAAAAACAATTTACAGTTTACATATCCTACAATTATTAAAAACTATGCTTAACTAGTGCTGAGGGGGAGGGGTCGCTCCCTCTCGTTCACAGAGA
>NC_136518.1:2254189-2291689 GCF_053919585.1 Euprymna scolopes | reverse complement strand
AGATAGATATATATGTGTATGTGAATGCTATATATATATATATATATATATATATATATAGATATGCATATATATATAAATATGTATATACGTATATACGTGTATGTGTGAGTGTCTATATGCTTGTATCTGCGCTTAGGTGCATGTTTGACAGATAGATGTACAGCTTATTATATAAATAGTTAAATTCAACCACGTTTGGATAACTTCACACTCATCTCCGCATATGCATCAAGTCCCTCCAATATAAGAATAGATAATTAACCACAGTATATAAAGCATCCACTCAAACGTCGATTTCAATCCAACGAACAGCAAAGCCTATTTATCCATAGATCGCCCCCAAACAGAAATATATACGTTTTAAATAAATTTAATTAAACCAGATCACACTACGATAACAAGTGTAATAAACAAAATGTATCTCAGTAAATCAAGTATACTTTTGAATATACCCCCATAATTAAAACGCCCAATCTTTAACCCACTCAAATAAATAATCCCCCAAGCATTTTAAAACTTTAGACCATGACTCGTCTCCATTTCCACTTCACCTACTCACCCACCTACACAACAAAAACAGCATATCCACCCCATCTCATACACACTCCCATCAAAAAATCACAAGAATGTACATTTCCCATTTGAACCTAAAATTAAGAGGTCAACACATTTTACCGAATACTAACATATAATTTCTCCCCCCCTCCGAAGAAATTCCATTAAGCACATGCCTCCTAGCACAAATCAACACTCCCCCTTCTCTCCTTACCCTCTCAACCTCATCCTCACCCTCCTTGTTCCTTCATCTAAAAGGCTTTCCTCTCCCCTTCTCAACAAGAAAGCTGACTGATAGTTCACCAAGTATCAACCTCATATTAGAAGCTATTCGTCCAACACATCGCTTCTAAAAATCATCTCTCGAAATATTTGGCTACCCAGACCATTGATTTTCGAGGTCCATTGCCCCATATACATGCATATATAATTCCATCACCCATGGGAATATATGCAATGAATTCGTATATCCATCCAATATCTGATATACTGCGCCAACTCCAAAAAATAATCTGAATTACATATACCATAACGCATTCAACACGCCAACGAATACGGCCGCCCCGGAATATCAATAAGGAGCAACCACGCATTTTTGTTATATGGGATTACTGCCTTCTCCCCTGGACCAATATTCTGCCTACTTGGAAATAAAACCACGGAGGACATTATACTCCTTCCGATAATGGACTGCCCAGGTTGTATGAAATTCCCTCTTCCAATAATTATTTTCATATCACTATCATTCATCACCCAAAAACTATTTTCAATATTTGTGCTGAAAAGCAAAATGCGTGCCTTTTCACAGCTGAACATTTTGCTAACCGCATTTCATTTCCTCTGATGATATGAGCCATTATTTAAAATCTATGGATTAAGGAAATTAATATAACCCCTTCTATATATTCCTTTTGTCAAACAATAAATTCTTAACTCGAATATATGTGTCTATATTTTGATTTTCAGAATTTAATTTTGACAACTAAATTTATATATATATCTCCTCCCGCTTTTCGCCAAAATATTTGAGTCCTTAGTTAATCAAGCCCTAGTCCAGCACCTAACAGCTGCTAAACTCCTGACTGACAAACAATATGGATTCAGGCAAACCCGTTCAACAGCAGATATCTTAACTGTAGTTTCTGAACGTATATACCGTTCATTGGATAAAACAGGAGAGGGTAGAGCGGTGGCCCTCGATATATCTAAGGCTTTTGACAGGGTATGGCACGATGGTCTTCTAAGGAAAATTAGATCATATGGAATCACTGGAAGAATTCATAATGTAATTAAATCCTTCTTAAGTAATAGAAAAATCAAAGTTGTCCTCGACGGTCGTACATCCAAACAATACGACATAAATGCGGGAGTACCTCAGGGGTCTATCCTTGAACCTCTATTATTCCTGATATTCATAAACGACCTCCCTGATAAAATTGTTTCGGAGATGGGTATATTTGCCGATGACACCACTCTCTATAACAGATATGAGGGGAAAACAAATGAACACATATCCAAGGAAATGGCAGAAACACTAGAGGATGACCTCCAATCCGTAGTGGAATGGGGACAAAAATGGTTGGTCACATTCAATGCTGCTAAGACTAAGCTTGTTTCCTTCAATAACTACAAGAAACCTTCTCTACCACCAATAGCAATGGCCAAGAACACATTACCTGAAAGTACTTCTTTTAAACTCCTCGGCCTAACGTTTACAGGAAATATGAACTGGAATAGATACATTGAGAGCATTGCCAAGGCTGCTGCAAGGAAGGTTGGCTCCCTCTACCGTGCTAGAAAACTACTTACGCCTGACAGTATCCTATACCTCTATAAGGCAACCATTCGCCCATGTATGGAGTACTGTTGTCACATCTGGGCTGGTGCATCTGCTTCTTGTCTCTCGCTCCTGGACAGGGTTCAAAAGAGAGTCGCCAACCTGATAGGTCCTGAACTGTCATCTAGGCTTCAGCCTCTGTCCCATCGACGAGATGTTGCATCCCTCTGCCTGTTCTACAAATACTTCAATGGTGAATGCTCTGACGAACTGCAAACACTTGTACCTCCCCGACGTAACTATCCCCGACAAACCCGACAAGCTACTAAGTCTCATCCCTTTACAGTAGAGATCCCTAGGTGCAAGAAAGCCTTTTACTCCAATAGTTTCTTCCCCAGAACTGCGGGTCTTTGGAACTCCCTTCCGGGATTCTGCTTTCCCAACTGCAACGATATGCAGAAGTTCAAGTGTAATGTTAACAAACATCTTTCTACTCATCTCCCTTCATAATGACCCCGCTAATTAAGTCCCTGATAGTAGCCCCCTGCTTCAAAGTGGCACTGTGCCTTGTTTGGGGTGAAAATTGAATAAAATATATATATATATATATATATATATATATATATATATATATATAAATATATATATATTCAGAGCCACAACATTTATTTATTTAAGAGAAAGATATTGTAGTTTTCTTTAAGCATTGTGCGCACTGTGAAAAGAATTGTGTTTGAATGCTATATCAGTGCAGTTCTTGTTAAACACAGTAGACACGAGTTTATATATAAAAGATTAACACAATATTAGAAGAAATTTTCAATTATATTACGTTTATTAACCAACATAATGTGTCGTACAAGATGGTTGATGTCCATTTTCGAGGAGTAAATTAAAAGAAACGTGAACAACTGTTCGGCAAGGCTTTCCTTTATCTGTTTTTTTTTTTCGGAAGTCATCGTCGCAATATCCAGGATACGAGTTGTGATTAATATTAAGTTGGGAATTATTGTAGCTTATATATATATATATATATATATATATATATATATATATATATATATATATATATATATATATATATATATATATATATATGCTTTGCACAGAGGCTGTTCTTGGCCTTCGAGCCAGGAGCAAAAAAAGTAATCAGTTCTGATCAACGTGGGGGAAACCCTTCATATCAGACAATTTTTAATTTTGGGACAGATAGATTCCCTCCTACATTAAAAAAACGGGCGTGTGCCTAATTTGCTCAGTGGGGGAAGCAAATAAATACAAGCTTCATATATATTCATATATATATATGTAAATGTATAATTTTTTGCGTATTACACTTAAAGTGTGTATTTGGAATGCTAACGCCTCTTGTATTAGTGTCGTGTAATATCCGGTTTGAGTAAAGCGAATTGCCTAAGGGAGATCACTCTTAGTGCACTTGAATTAGTTCCCCTACCAAAGTGGATACGTCAACATGTATACGTGTATACACTTACGAATATGGGCATACACACACACGCACACAAGCGCATGCACACTTGTACACACGTACACACATAAATGCATGTATTAATTTATTTTAGTAATTTAATTCATTTATTTTATCGGATTTTTAACCAACTAAAATGGAGGCTGGGAGGCGTTTCTGCAACTCAACGTGTTAAATATGAACCCTACGTACAAGGAATAAAAAACAATGAAACTCTTTCCTTGCATGGTGAATCCTTCACGGATTTTCTCGGTTTACTGGAGTTGCAACGAATGGCCTCGTTACTTAAAACGACAGATTGTCCTTTTAAAAGTAACTACGAAATGTGTAAGTGGACTAAACAAAAGGACCAATTACACATATCGACGATAGGGGTGTTTTTATAACCCACTAGTAGATTATATGCAAATGTTAAGTCCGACCCACGTGAGTGGACAACAAACACACATTATTATAAAATCAGTCGACCAAGAACTTTCATACCTTTTGCTTGAACGACTGAGACACGCAGAATTCCATTGCTTACCCTCTTCCACATCGACTTCCGGTAAGTAAAAATTACCACAATTTTCTTAAATTTTTATTTGTTTGTTTGCTTATTTATTTACTTATTTATCTGTTTTTATATATTAATGTATTTATTTATTTGTTTTTATATATTAATGTATTTATCTATTTATTTGCTTTTATATATTAATGTATTTATATATTAATATATTTATTTATTTGTTTTATATTCTAATGTATTTATTTATTAATTTTTATATATTAATGTATTTGTTTATTTGTTTTTATATATTAATATATTTATTTATTTGTTTTTACATATTAATGATTTTATCTATTTGTTTTTATATATTAATGTATTTATTGATTTATTTTTATATACTAATGTATTTATTTATTTATTTTTAAATATTAATGTATTTATTTATTTATTTTTATATATTAATGTATTTATTTATTTGTTTTTATATATTAATGTATTTATTTATTTATTTTTATATATTAATGTATTTATTTATTTGTTTTTATATATTAGTTTATTTATTTATTTATTTTTATATATAAATGTTTTTATTTATTTGTTTTTATATACTAATGTATTTATTTATTTGTTTTTATATATTAATGTATTTATTGATTTGTTTTTATATACTAATGTATTTATTTATTTATTTTTATATATTAATGTATTTATTTATTTGTTTTAAAATATTAATGTATTTATTTTTTTTTTATATATTAATGTATTTATTTATTTATTTTTATATATAAATGTTTTTATTTATTTGTTTTTATATACTAATGTATTTATTTATTTGTTTTTATATATTAATGTATTTATTTATTTATTTTTATATATTAATGTATTTATTTATTTGTTTTTATATATTAATTTATTTATTTATTTATTTATTTATTGTTATATATTAATGTATTTATTTATTTGTTTTTATATATTAATGTATTTATTTATTTGTTTTTATATATTAATGTATTTATTTATTTATTTTTATATATTAATGTATTTATTTATTTATTTTTATATATTAATATATTTATTTATTTGTTTTATATACTAATGTATTTATTTATTAATTTTTATATATTAATGTATTTGTTTATTTGTTTTTATATATTAATATATTTATTTATTTGTTTTTACATATTAATGATTTTATCTATTTGTTTTTATATGTTAATGTATTTATTGATTTGTTTTATATACTAATGTATTTATTTATTTATTTTTATATATTAATGTATTTATTTATTTATTTTTATATATTAATGTATTTATTTATTTGTTTTTATATACTAATGTATTTATTGATTTGTTTTTATATATTAATGTATTTATTTATTTGTTTTTATATATTAATGTATTTATTTATTTGTTTTGAAATAATTATATATTTATTTATTTGTTTTTATATATTAATGTATTTATTTATTTATTTTTATATATAAATATATTTATTTGTTTGTTTTTATATACTAAAGTATTTATTGATTTCTTTTTATATACTAATGTATTTATTTATTTATTTTTATATATTAATGTATTTATTTATTTGTTTTTAAATATTAATGTATTTATTTATTTGTTTTTATATATTAATGTATTTCTTTATTTATTTTTATATATAAATGTTTTTATTTATTTGTTTTTATATATTAATGTATTTATTTATTTGTTTTTATATATTAATGTATTTATTTATTTATTTTTATATATTAATGTATTTATTTATTTGTTTTTAAATATTAATGTATTTATTTATTTGTTTTTATATATTAATGTATTTATTTATTTATTTTTATATATAAATATATTTATTTATTTGTTTTTATATACTAATGTATTTATTGATTTGTTTTTATATACTAATGTATTTATTTATTTATTTTTATATATTAATGTATTTATTTATTTGTTTTTAAATATTAATGTATTTATTTATTTGTTTTTATATATTAATGTATTTATTTATTTATTTTTATATATAAATGTTTTTATTTATTTGTTTTTATATACTAATGTATTTATTTGTTTGTTTTTATATATTAATGTATTTATTTATTTATTTATTTATTTTTATATATTAATGTATTTATTTATTTGTTTTTATATATTAATTTATTTATTTATTTGTTTTTATATATTAATGTATTTATTTATTTGTTTTTATATATTAATGTATTTATTTATTTGTTTCTATATATTAATGTATTTATTTATTTATTTTTATATATTAATGTATTTATTTATTTGTTTTTATATATTAATGTATTTATTTATTTGTTTTATATATTAATGTATGTATTTATTTATTTATTTTTATATATTAATGTATTTATTTAGTTGTTTTTATATATTAATGTATTTCTTTATTTATTTTTATATATTAATGTATGTATTTATTTGTTTTTATATATATATGTATTTATTTATTTGTTTTATATATTAATGTATTTAGTTATTTATTTATTTTTATATATTAATGTATTTATTTATTTGTATTTATATATATTTATTTATTTATTTATTTTTATATATTAATGTATTTATTTATTTATTTTTGTATATTAATGTATTTATTTATTTGTTTTTATATATGAATGTATTTATTTATTTGTTTTTATATATTAATTTATTTATTTATTTGTTTTTATATATTAATGTATTTATTTATTTTATATATTAATGTATTTATTTATTTGTTTTTATATATTAATGTATTTATTTATTTATTTTTATATATTAATGTATTTATTGATTTATTTTTTATATATTAATGTATTTATGTATTTGTTTTTATATATTAATGTATTCATTTATTTGTTTTTATATATTAATGTATTTATTTATTTTTATATATTAACGTATTTATTGATTTGCTTCTATATATTAATGTATTTATTTATTTGTTTTTATATATTAATGTATTTATTTATTTGTTTTTATATATTAATGTATTTATTTATTTGTTTTTATATATTAATGTATTTATTTATTTGTTTTTATATATTAATGTATTTATTTATTTGCTTCTATATATTAATGTATTTATTTATTTGTTTATATATCAATATATTTATTGATTTATTTTTTATATATTAATGTATTTATTTATTTGTTTTTATATATTAATGTATTTATTGATTTATTATTTATATATTAATGCATTTATTTATTTGTTTTTATATATTAACGTATTTATTGATTTGCTTCTATATATCCATGTATTTATTTATTTGTGTTTATATATTAATGTATTTATTTATTTATTTTAATATATTAATGTATTTATTTATTTGTTTTTATATATTAACGTATCTATTTATTTCCTTTTATATATTTATGTATTTATTTATGTGTGTTTATAGATTAATGTATTTATTGATTTATTTGTATATATTAATGTTTTGATCTATTTTTTTCATATATTAATGTATTTATTTATCTTAATATATTAATGTATTTATTTATTTATTTTTATATATTAATGTATTTATTTCTTTGTTTTTATATATTTATGTATTTATTTATTTGTTTTTATATATTAACGTATTTATTGATTTGCTTCTATATATTAATGTATTTATTTATTTGTTTTTATATATTAATGTATTTATTTATTTATCTTAATATATTAATGTATTTATTTATTTTATTTTATATATTAACGTATTTATTTATTTGCTTTCATATATTAATGTATTTATTTATGTGTGTTTATAGATTAATGTATTTATTGATTTGGTTTTATATATTTATGTTTTGATCTATTTGTTTTCATATATTAATGTATTTATTTATTTTTATATATTAATGTATTTATTTATTTATTTTTATATATTAATGTATTTATTTGTTTTTATATATTAATGTATTTATTTTTTTTCATATATTAATGTATTTATTTATTTATTTTTATATATTAATGTATTTATTTATTTATTTTTATATATTAATGTACTTATTTGTGTTTATATATTAATGTATTTATTTATTTGTTTTTATATATTAATGTATTTATTTATTTATTTTTATATATTTATGTACTTATTTATTTTTATATATTAATGTATTTATTTATTTGTTTTTATATATTAATGTATTTATTTATTTGTTTTTATATATTAATGTATTTATTTATTTGTTTTTATATATTTATGTATTTATTTGTTTTTATATATTAATGTATTTATTTGTTTTTATAGTTGAATGTATTTATTTATTTTTATATACTAATATATTTATTGATTTGTTTTTATATGTTAATGTATTTATTTATTTATTTTTATATATTAATATATTTATTTATTTGTTTTTATATATTAATGTATTTACTTATTTGTTTTTATATATTAATGTATTTATTTATTTATTTTTATATATTAATATATTTATTTATTTGTTTTTATATATTAATGTATTTATCTAATTTTTTTTATATATTAATGCATTTATGTATTTGTTTTTATATATTAATGTATTTATTGAGTTATTTTTATATATTAATGTATTTATTTATTTATTTTTATATATT
Organism: Euprymna scolopes; assembly: GCF_053919585.1. NCBI lineage: Eukaryota > Metazoa > Mollusca > Cephalopoda > Sepiida > Sepiolidae > Euprymna > Euprymna scolopes. The sequence continues at coordinate 2,282,805 of NC_136518.1, read as the reverse complement.
AATGTATTTATTTATTTATTTATTTATATATGTTTATGTATTTATTTATTTATTTTTATATATTAATGTATTTATTTATTTGTTTTTGTTTTTATATGTTAATGTATTTATTTATTTGTTTTTATACATTTCTGTATTTATTTATTTGTTTTTATACATTAATGTATTTATTTATTTATTTTTATATATTAATGTTTTTATGTATTTGTTTTTATATATTAATGTATTTATTGATTTGTTTTTATATATTAATGTATTTATGTATTTGTTTTTATATATTAATGTATTTATTTATTTGTTTTTATATATTAATGTAATTATTTACTTATTTTTATATATTAATGTATTTATTTATTTATTTTTATATATTAATGTGTTTATTTATTTGTTTTTATATATCAATGTATTTATTTATTTGTTTTTGTATATTAATGTATTTATGTATTTGTTTTTATATATTAATGTATTTATTTATTTGTTTTTATCTATAAATATATTTATTTGTTTGTTTTTATATATTAATGTATTTATTGATTTATTTTTATATATTAATGTATTTATGTTTTTTTTATATATTAATGTATTTATTGATTTGTTTTTATATATTAATGTATTTATTTATTTATTTTTATATAGTAATGTATTTATTTATTTGTTTTTATATATAAATGTATTTATTTATTTGTTTTTATATATTAATGTATTTATTTATTTGTTTTTATATATTAATGTATTTTTTTTATATATATTAATGTATTTATTTATTTATTTTTATATATTAATGTAATTATTTATTTATTTTTATATATTAACGTATTTATTTATTTTGTTTATATATTAATGTATTTATGTATTTGTTTTTATATATTAATGTATTTATTTATTTGTTTTTATATATTAATGCATTTATGTATTTTTTTATATACTAATGTATTTATTGATTTGTTTTTAGATATAAATATATTTATATAGTTATTTATATATATTAATGTATTTATTTTTTGTTTTTATATATTAATGTATTTATTTATGTATTTTTATATATTAATGTATTTATTTATTTGTTTTTATATATTAATGCATTTATTTTTTTGTTTTTATGTATTAATGTATTTATTTATTTTTATATATTAATGTATTTATTTATTTGTTTTTATATAATGATGTATTTATTTATTTATTTTTATATATCAATGTATTAGTTATTTGTTTTTATATATTAATGTATTTATTTATTAATTTTTATATATTAATATATTTATGTATTTGTGTTTATATATGAATGTATTTATCTATTTTTTTATATATTAATGTATTTATGTACTTGTTTTTATATATTAATATATTTATTGAGTTATTTTTATATATTAACGTATTTATTTATTTGTTTTTATATATCAATGTATTAGTTATTTGTTTTTATATATAATGTATTTATTTGTTTTTATATATTAATGTATTTATTTGTTATTATATATTAATGTATTTATTTATTTGTTTTTATATATTAACGTATTTATTTATTTGTTTTTGTATATCAATGTATTAGTTATTTGTTTTTATATATTAATGTATTTATTTATTTGTTTTTATATATTAATGTATTTATTTATTTGTTTTTATATATTCATATATTTATTTATTTGTTTTATATACTAATGTATTTATTTATTAATTTTTATATATCAATGTATTTATTTATTTATTTTTATATATTAATGTATTTATTTGTTTGTTTTTATATATTAATGTATTTATTTGTTTTTATATATTAATGTATTTATTTGTTATTATATATTAATGTATTCATTTATTTATTCTAATTTTTACTTATTTATATGTACACACACCACCCTATTCAGAGAGAGTCTTTGATTCTTATTAGTCTTAGAGAGAGTTTTAGAGAGAGATGCTGAAAGAGAGATTGTTTGTTCCGTGTTCGTGTTATAACGATTCATATATATTAAAAATATGTTCATTCTTAGGTTAATAGATGTGTTGCTATGTGAAGCTCTTAGAGTGTGGAGATAGCGTTCAGTGTAGATATGAGATGTAGATTCACATTGTGGATATGAGATGTGTATGTCACGACATTGTATAACACAGACATATAATAACAATTCACTTTACCTTTTTGTAAGAATCACAAGCAAAAAGACGAGCTTTATCAAAACACATGATGGGTTTATTTCTTCACGACCGGCCGTGGTTTTCTCATCAAGAATTCAAAGCTTCACATATTAAGTTTAAAAGTGATCGTCTCGCTTCTAGACGTTCGAATTTCAAACTCCAGACTCTCTCTCAGTTTCTCACTGACTGTCTCTTACTAACTAACTCTCACTTCCTATATTGAGAAATCCATGCATGTCCGGCCTCGTGAGCAAAATTCACGTGTTTCAACATGCGCGACTTTGCACGTTTCCGGCATTATGATTTCCCAATAACCTATTTTTTCTTTGATGTTTTTACAAAGGAATTCAACCTACATATCTAATTTATTTAACCCATATTTTATTATCCACATTCTTTCTAACAATTGAATAGTTTATTTATTATTTATTTCATCAGAATTAACAATTTACTGGACATTCCATTTAAACCTATTGTTCTTTAAAACTTATATGCAAGGTTCGATTTCTGCTTTCTCTCATTTTATTTTCATTTTAAGTAATCTCTCTATTTTTATACTTACATGAAAAGGGGACAGCCCCTATCATGTAACACTATTCCCTCTGCTTCACTTTTTTATAACCAAGTAAGATCTATTACGTACTTGTATTTTCATCAAATACTTTTGCAAGCAAAATCCGATCCCGCAATTTTGCTAAATCCTACCCTCTGAGGAGAAGGAAAGTATTTCTTCGAAACTCTGCAGATTAAGGATGTCCTTCTTCTAGACTTGATTGCCCCATTCCCGTTCTTGGACAGTTGATCGTTTTCTACTAGGTCCAATATACTTCTAAACCCAAAAGGGTCCCCCCTCTACCAAAAGGGACATTCCCATATGAGTGGGAGAGGTCATTCTCTAGCCCAACAGTGAACTAACTTGGATGTGGTACTTATTATACCGTTACCATTGTGGGAATGAAAGGTTAATATGAAAAAAATATGTCGGTTAACAGAGATAATAGCAATTATATTAGATCGAAATCTTGATTGGCTGTCGAGTGATTATTGGGGCGGAAGCAATTATGGCTGTCAATTATCGATTAGTGATAAGCTTTGGTAATCAAAGCTAATTCAATAGAACGTCGTTTCGATTACTCTATTTATTGCTGGTGAATTAAGACGAGAAAATTGTTAAATCGATCGGTACTCCTATTCTTCATGTAATCCCATAAGTTCTGTCCGTATTTTACGAATAGATTGTTGCATTTGTTATACAAAATCTGACTTAACAAACTTGACCTTTTCTCCCTTCTGACCAACGTCTATTTTGGAAATTTTCCTGTTAACTCCGCTATATTCTTACTTATGTGCAGTTATAGGAGGTCAACTCTGTCAGACGCTGCTTTCTTCCTTTGAGAGGGGTAACTTTATTTGTAATCACCTTTTTACTGGAAAAGGCCGACGGGGCTGCCCAGGCATTTTTCGCCAGCCAGACATGATCCCAAATAGTAGTCCATTACGATCAAGTAGGAATACCTTTCTTTGGGCCAAAAAAAGAGTTTTAAAAAGTGCAATTCCTGTATGACGTTGACCTTTTAATCTCACTTTCTGACCCTTGTGTCACATCAGCTGGCCATGTAAGGGAGATGAATAAATCTTTAATGGCCATTACAATATACGAGTTTCCAGAGTTTTTTGTACAGGCATTTAAAATGGTCATAGACTCTTGAAGCTACAGTATGTTATTGCTATCATCTTATGAGATGATTGACCAAGTTTTATGTTTTCAGGTTCAAATGAACAGCTACAGCAGGAATTGGAATACACCCTACTAAAGCCTGATTGCCACAGCTGGTGAATTTTAAAAATGCAATCTGGACGTGGGACTACTTTAAAAGAACGATATGCAATAAAATTTTGTTTCAAACTTGGAAAAGATGATAAATAAACGTATGGAATACTTCATACTGCTTTTGGACCATCTTGCATGAACTATCAGTTTTTGAGTGGCATAAGAGATTCAAGGAAGGCAAGGAGTCTGTAAGAGTGTGAGAGGAATAAGGAAGTCAGAACACCAGACTTGATTGGCCAAATAAAGGATTTCATGGATAAGAACCGTCGTGTGTCTATTGAGACAATAAGTGCACAGTTTGATGTCAGTGTGGGAACTGTACACACAATTATTTGCGAGGAACTGAAAATGCGAAATATTTGTGCGAATTTGTCTGAAGGGTGCAGTCTACAACTCCATCTTTGTCACAGACTATTTGACCAAGATGGGCATCAAGATAGTTCCTCACCCTCCCTAGAGTTCAGACCTTGCTCCCTGTGACTTTTGGTTATTTCCTAAGCTCAAGGAAAACGTTAGAGGGTGTCGTTATGAGACAATTGCGGAGATGAAAGGGTCATTGACATGCTCCACAACACTTTCAGAAGCCATAGTTCACCAAAAGAAGATCATGTTGACTGTTTGCTGGTATTCGACTGGTTTCATTCATTACAGTTTTTAAATGCAGGCAAAACCATTACAGCGGAAAAGTACTATTAACAAATGGATGAATGCATCAGAAACCTCGACAACAACACCCAGCATTAGTCAACTGAAAAGGCCCAATTCTCCTCCTGGATAATGCCCAATCGCACATTGCTAAACCGACCCATTAGAAGTTAAACAAATTGGGCTATGAAACTCTGCCTCATCCGCCACACTCTTCAGACGTCTCACCTACCGACTACCACTTTTTCAAGCATCTCGACAACTTTCTATGTGAGGAATGTATCAAAAGCCTAAGCGATATCAAAAACGCCTACAGTGGCTTCATCGGCACCAGAACGCAAGATTTTTACGTTACTGGCATAAATATACTTGTTTTGCGTTGGGAAGAGTGTGTTGATTCTGATGGTGCTTATTTTAATCAATAAATTTTTGTTTGAGCCGAGACATTTTTATCTGAATTTATAAATTAGAAACCACAAGAACGTTCTTTTCAATTACAATTGTTATGTTAATAATTGCAAATCGCATAAGAAAACTGTCGAAATGAGCAGGTCCTCTTAACCCCAGCTCTAATCATCACGCTAATGCTATACAAGAATACAAAAAAAAACAAAAAAAAATGAAAACTGATGAGTCATCGAAGAAAGTCACGTGTCACTGACATGAATTCGCGCTGAGAAATCTCAGTTGATTGCAAAAAAACAAAATGGCCGCCAAAATAATCAAATAAAACTGGGATTGTTAAAAATTCCTAGCAGATGCAATATCTAGGTGAACATCCGTATTAAATTTGTTTGTTCAGGAATTAATTAGGACTCCTATCTACTCCTAGCCCTGAACATCATATTACGATTGCTATTTAAGTTTCTCTGTCTATACATATATGCATACATACATACATTTTTTTTTTTTACACAGTGATCACCACTTATCAAGGCCCGGAAGCCACTCAGGGATAAGGGTTATTGCAAGTACATTACGTTAGTGTGGAGATTTGATGACGTGTTTACTTAAGGGGGCGGTTCATTAGGAATTTGTTAACATTGGACTTGAAGACATCCAAGTTGTAGTCCGGTGGGATGCAGGCAGACGGAACAGAGTTCCACAGGCGTGCAGTTCTAAGAAAGAAGCTTTGTTCATGGAATCCGCGTTTTGATTTAGGCACAGATATAGAGTGGGGGAAATTTTTCACAGTCGATTCAGCTAGACGGGTGTTTTTCGTGAAAGATTGGCGAGGGGGACCAGAGATTGGAGTTCAGATGAGCACCTGCCATGGAAATAACGATAAAACAAGGATAGGCTTGCAACGTCTCTTCTGTGGGAGAGAGGTTGCAGGGTAGAGAAAAAGGCATCCCCCACTAAGCCACGAAGTCTATTTTGTACTCTGTCAAGGCAGGATAGGCTTTTTAGAAGCTCCTGCACAGATATGGCAACAGTATTCCATCCTTGGACGTACTTGGCTTTTATATAGATAGAGAATTGCATCAGTAGTGAGATATCTTCTGGAACGGTAGAAGGATCCCACCATCTTTCCAGCGACCTTGGCAACAGACTTGATGTACGTGTTCCATTTCAGATCAGGAGTAATATGACATACATGATGATTGCAACGTTGTGTCAGACGTGTGCCACTCCCTCAGACACTTAAAGTCCATGTGTCTGAAGATGACTTTTCAGTCCGACCAGCGACTTGCACACCCTAACCCTAACCCTCAAGTAGACATGACACTGAAGACAGTCATTTGCTTGGAAGTAACTAACAGCAATGGAACCCGTATCATTGTGCGCTTTCATACATACATACATGATGATGATGATTGCAACGTCTTGTCGGACGAGTGCCACTCCCTCAGACATTTAAAATCCATGATTCCAAATGTCTGAGGGAGTATCTATACAAATATGATGTTACAGAGTCTTAGCTTTGTACGACAGCTAAGTCTCTCTCTCGGTTCAAAATGTTGAGATCCAGCAACAAGCAAGAGCAAGATAGCCAGCAACAAGTTAAACTGTAGACCCGCTTAATGCAGGTACTGGTCTTCCGCTTTATGGTTTTTTAAATTAGAGATTTGCTTCTCCTAGAAAGGTTGCCTTCACCACGGCTTACGGGAGCTCTCTCTACCCCAATACATATATACACACACACACAAATATACACGGTGCTAGTTGGCCGTTGACCCAGAAAAGAGTTCATTCATACATACATACATACATACATACGCATATAATATAGATGTTACGAACATTGAAATCTTTCCGCTGGACTATTTCTGCATGCGATTAACTGGATGTTAACTTTCATCTAATTGTAAGCTTAACTACACTTAATTACCTAGTGATTACCTTCCAACAATTTGAGGAGTTTTTTTCCATTCTCACCCCAAACAAGGCACAGTGCCACTTTGATGTAGGGGGGCTACTATCGGAGATATAAGGTGCAGGGATACTATCGAGGGAGTTGAGTAGAGAGATGTCTGTTCACGTTACACTGTAACTACTTTAAAAAAATAATAATTAATATTAACTGAGATACGAAAATAACGAACGAAAGCCAAACACAGTATGAAAGTTATCTCCATAACGAGAACAATGTTGGCGACGTGTATCGGTTATTTGAACCATGTAAATTGTTCAAAATAATGTTTTTTCTATGTATTTTTAATGAATTTATCTGATGGGTAATCCACAAAAAATGCAACGACATAATTTTGTTGACTTGTTAGCTTCAAACAAAACAATATTATAATAATCTTCCGTTTGAAATGTAATAACCTACCAACTGAGGAAAACTGATTTTGGAATTTTGAAATCTTATGTATATATATATATATATATATATATATATATATATATATAACTTCCACCTACCTTGAGATAGTTGCAAGTCTAACCGCACTCATGATCTGTGATACAACAAAATAGTACTCTATGTTGATGACTATAAATGCTCCCTATCTTGGGTTGAGCATATTGGGAAGTGATAAACACACTGCCACTTGCATATTAAGCGATGAGGTAGTTACTAATCTAACCGCATTGATGAGCTGTGATACATGACATATGTTAATGACTATATATATATATATATATATATATATATATATATATATATATATATATATATATATATACTAGCAGTTCAGCCCGGCGTTGCTCGGACCCTATGTTAATACCATTATATGCATATGTATACAAATATTAATTAATAAATTAATAACTTTATATGCATATGTGTATATTATAAGTTTGTACTCATGTGCAGGTAACCTACATTCAAAATTTCTAGTGTTTAGACCAAAAATAGGCGAAGGAGTTCGGTAAAGTTTTCAAAGCTCAAATTGTTGAACTTTGACCCCTTGAGAGCCAAATGTCAAGCCAAAATCCGATTAAAACGATTTTCCTATATTTCAATAACCTGTTTGTCAAATTTCGAGTCTGTAGATAAAAATTGACAGAGTAGTTTGCTAGGGAAATGTACACACACAGGCAATATTACTTTAACAGATATAATAGATAGATTAATTCACTATTAATCTCAAACCCAAAATTATTTGCTATCAATTTACTATTGTTCTCAACTCCACACTTTTTTACTATTAATTCACTATTAATCTTAAACTCTTTTGAACTTTGATCCCGTGGTAGCTCAAATTTTCGACTCAAACCGATTGAAAAGCTTGCCCTATCTCTGAATACCCTTTATGTAAAATTTCAAATGTTTAGACCAGAAATTTGCTGAGTAATTTGGTAGACGCCGCAAAAATCAATTTTTTTTAAACTTTCACCCAAATTTTGAACCCTTTATATTTATTTTTGGGGGTTCAAATCAAATTATAAAGTTAGATCCATGTCCAAGTAACCTACATTTTAAATTTCAAGTTTTTAGACACAAAATTGACGGAGGAGTTTGGTAGAGTTTTTAGAGGTCAAATCGTCAAACTTTGACCCCTCGATAGCCAGATTTCTGGCCGAAAACAGATTAAAACAATTTTCCCAAATCTCAATACCCCTTTTGTCAAATTTCGAGTCTGTAGACCGAAAATTGATAGAGTTATTTGGTAGGGAAATGTACACAGACAGACAGACACACAGACAGGCATTTTCACTTATCTATCTATCTATATATATATATATATATATATATATATATATATATATATATATATATATAGATAAGTGAAAATGCTTGTCTGTGTGTCTGTCTTTCTGTGTACATTTCCCTACCAAATAACTCTGTCAATTTTCGGTCTACAGACTCGAAATTTGACAAAAGGGGTATTGAGATGCGGAACTTGATGCGGAACTTGGTGAAATCACAAATATTTTTCTCAGCAATGGATATCCCATAAATATAATAAAAACTACTATTGAACGTAAAATTGCTACATTTAATAGTGTTAAACGTATTGGTCCATCACGTTGTCCTATTTATTTAAAATTACCATGGTTAGGTCCGGTTGGCCTTCATATTGTTGAAAGGATTTTTTCTGCTACTCAACGTTGTTTTCCAGCTACTATGCTTAGAGTAGTTTACACAACTCGAACCTTTTTCTCTTCTTTTCGTAAAGATGTTTTACCAACCATTCAAAAGAATTCTGTTGTTTATAAATTTGCTTGTCAGTGTGGAGCTGACTACGTTGGCAAGACATCCCAAAGATTGGAAATGAGAATATCCCAACACATCCCTCGGGATATTCGATTACACCAGGTTTCGAGAACATCCGGGCACTCCCAAGCTCATGAGTCCGCCATCGGTAATCACCTGATTAGTATAAATAGGTGTTCTGATCAATATTCCGATGGGTGATTTTCTGTTTTATACAGTGCTAGATCGAACTATCATCTCAATATCATTGAGGCATTAGTCATTAATAACTCTCGACCTAGCCTGTGTAGACAAAAGATTTTGAAACATCAGTTGGAAATATTTACTGATTTAAAACCACCTGAACAGTGAGAATTATATATATATATATATTTTTTCTCTCACTGGTTTTCCAACTGAAACCAAATTCCCCTCTTTCCTCATTCGATTCTTAGCTTTTAATTTATCATTCTGACGTTTCCTCTTAGAGGGTCAGACGATAAGGCCTTAAGGAAATTTTAATAATTCCACCTGCCCGTTTTTTTGTTTCTTTGGTATTTAAATTAAATTATGTTTCCTCTGAAATTTCTCCTTCCATTTTGCTGTACCAAGAATTTACATATATATATATATATATATATATATATATATATATATATATATATATATATATATATATATATATATATATATTAAATTGTGATTCAATGAATTTCAAAAAACCCTTATTGAAATGAAGTGGTTGAGTTCCATATCAAAGATTTTTATTATTCTAAGCAAGACAAAGAATACTTTAGTATATTAATCTCCTTAACCTATAGGGTTTTGATGTCTACCATCTCATCAGAGGAGAGAAAATATTAGCAAATATTTATAAAGGTAAGTAACCTATTTGCTAAAGTAAGTGTGACATGGAAAGTCAAACATAATTAAATTATCTTTAAATTATCAGAAGTCCTGTAGCAAGAGGATTTGATCTGTCACAGTGGTTTTATATATATATATATATATATATATATATATATATATATATATATATATATAACCACTGTGACACGGATCTTTATGCAGTGGTTAGATTATACTAAAAGAATACAATTGCAAATTACTTAGGACCTCTATCTAGTCATGGCTGATAGAACGAGAACATTCTATTCCCATAAAGTCCAAATTCCGAGTTCGACTGAAACATACCTAAATTCGACAAGATACACCTGAAGAACATCGGAGGTTACATCGACCGAAACGTTGTGTAAATAACACAAAAAGAACAGTAATCCGACGAATCCAAAAAATACAATGTATTTTTTTTTCTAAAATAAATAATTTTTCTTAATTACTGAACAAGCTTTTCACTGTTAAACAAGGTTCAGACATTTTTTTTCCTTTAAATCATCTTTCCGTCAAAGTTATAAACGTCCTCATTGATTGTTGTCAGTGGAAGTGTTGACTACGGTTGGTTTATGGCTGTGTGATATGATTTAATAGGATCAGATGCACCCGAAGAAGGTCGGCGGTGACAGCGACCGACGATGAAAGATTACATAAAAATGAAAACTTGGATTTATAAAACCAAAAGATCCGACCTTGATCGCCTTTCAGAGGCTGTGGCGCTGTGGATAGATGTTACAGGGAAGAGCTGTTCCCTTCCCATTTAAATAAGAAGAATATTAGATAAGTGAAAATGGGATTAGGATAAGCCTAGAATCGAACCCTGTAGGCAAAGTTAAGAAATGGAATGTTAGAAATTTAGTCTATTGTTAAATTCTATTAGAAATAGTTAAATATTGTTTATATCGGAAAAAAAGAGTTGATTGTCAATTCTTTAGAAATCTGAATATTAAATATGTCAGTAAAAGAATGAACAATGCAAATTAAATCATATTGTTTAAAAAATAGGTTAGATTAGAATTGAGGATTCTTTTGTTCGCCAAAAGTGTGTTGGACAAACATATGCAATTGGTCACGTTTGTTGGACAAACATATGCAATTGGTCACGTTTGAAAAACACACTTCTGACGTCATAGACAAGGGACATTTCTCCATATTATGGATTTGGATTTTAGCCAGCCAGTCAGAGAGAGTTGATCAGCCAAGAGTTGACATAGTCAGAGGAGAGTTCCCATAGAGGCGAAGGGTAGAAGATCAACCATGTAGATACAAGTGAATTCCTGACGTCATTCGACCGGCTGATCAGATGACTAAAGCAATCATCATTGTGTTTTGTAAGTGTTGTCTCGTGTCATCCTTCACGAACGAAAGGTAATTGTGTTTTATTATCAACTAGCGGGAGGTACCCGGCGTTGCCCGGGTGTTTGGAGGTGTAAAAGAAAAAAGCAGTTTTAGTAGGAAGATAGGATTGAACCCCGAAGCCTCGACACAAAGTTGGAAACGAAAGGGAAAAAAAGCCAGACACCTAACCATCTCGGCCACAAGGGGAGATGAACTGATAAGCGTGTTAAGTTAACGTTTATAAAGTGGAATTGACAGGTGCGAGGAAGTTAAGTCGCGTGATGTTTGATCTTGAAACATGACGTAAGCAATGGCTGTTCAGCAGTTAAGATTTTGTGTGGGAAAGTTTTTACCGAAAGCAACACGCAGCGATCCAAAAAATCTGGAATATTTAGCTTTTCAAAGTCGGGCAAACTAAATAGACAGGCGACCCCCGTTGTTAACTCGTATACATTATGATTTAGACGTGATATAAAAAGTTTTAAGAATGAGGGAGCCGAGCGAGCAGCCCCCGGGAAAAAGCCTTTTGCAGACATACATAAAAAGTGTACATACATACATACATACATACATACACATTTTGCCTTATATATATATATATATATATAGAGAGAGAGAGAGATTAGAATGAACATTGTAAACCCTTCCAAGATTATGTGTCCTCCCCACCCTCATCATAAGTGAGGTATCATCTCCTCTCCAAGATGTGTTATAAGAACTGATATATAAATGTCTTCTCTCCCTCATCATCACTATCTTTGTATTCTGTTATACATGTCATCGTGATATATGCCCCCATCATCTATCCTTATGCAACAATATAATAATATCTAAAGAAAGCCTTCTAAACAAGCGTCAGGAAATAATACAAAACTGTTTACATAGATCTAAATACAAACTGATTAAGAGCATGGAAATAAAATTTTTTAAAATTATAGAGATGAATGCATTAAATGAGATAGAAAGAAAATTAGCAAATAAGGTGGAATAAAGTTGAAATCGTAAGTTAGGATAACCCAAATAATAACTGTTATCTTGTGCCATCCTTCATCACGAACGAAAGGTAATTGTGTTTATCATCAATTATAATGAACTCTTGTGTAACATTGTAAACCCTTCCAAGTTAGGCGTCCCATCTCTTCTATCGCAAGAATTATCTCCCCTTCTCCAAGTGCGTTATAAGAATTGGTATATAAATGTCTCCCTCATCATCGTTATATATGTCCCCGTCATCTTTTAATATGTACCCCTATTTATGGAAGTAATAATACAACAGATGCATCAGCTCAAATATGGTAACAATACCCGATGTGGTAATATTTAAAACGTCAGCTAAAAAGAATGAACAATACAAATTAAAAATATATTGTAAAAAAATAGGTACGGTTTGAAAATAGGTTAGCTGAGAATTCTTTGTTTGCAGAAGTGTGTTTTGGACAAACGTGTGCTTAGCCACGTGAGTTGGTCACGTTTTGGAACCACACTTTTGACGTCATAGCAAAAATGGGATTCTCAATATAGGAGCAACAATTAATCAGATCGCAGAGTTCAGGCAGAACAGTTAAGTCTGCTAGTCAGAGCCAGTCAGTGGTCAGCTGACCCTTTGGAAGCGAAGGGTAGAAGATTAAACCATATAGAACCATATGTGAATTGCTGACGTCATCATCATTCGACCGGTCCAATGAAATAAAGGATCATCTTTGTGGTTTTGTAAAACATTTGTCGTGTCATCTTTCAACGCCCAAAAGATAATGTGTGAAACATTGCGTAACTTTCCCAAGAATATGTATCTCTCCTTCTCTCTTGTTATATATATATATATATATATATATATATATATATATATATATATATATATATGTATATATACACAATACAAATTAAAAATATACTGTTAAAAAATAGGTTAGATTTATGTTGAGAATTCTTTTGTTGTTAAAAGTGTGTTCGGAAAAACATGCATAGCCACGTGAATTGGTCACGTTTGGGAAACACACTTCTGACGTCATAGACGAAGGGGGATTCTCAATATAGGAGCTAGAGTCAGTCTGGGAGTCAGCAGAAGAGTAGAGTCGAGAGCAGTTGAGTTGGGTTGAGTTGGAGTCAGTCCTTTGGAAGCGAAAGGAAGAGCATTAAACTATGTAGATCCCAAATTTGAATTCTTGACGTCATCAGCATCTGACCGGTCCAATGAATAAAAGATCATTATTGTGTTTTTGTAAAACTTTTGTCATGTGTAATCTTTCAACACTCAAAAGGTAACGTGTTCATCATCTTGTAATGAACTCTTGTGTAACCTCTTCCAAGTATTATGTGTCCCATCTCCTCTGTCACAAGAAATGTCTCCCGTTCTCCAAGATGAGTTATAAGAACTGATATATAAACGTCTTGCCTCCCTCATCATCACTATCGTTACATGAATCCCATTATATATGTGCCCCAATATGAATTACGCGCCATCTTTAAATTTGAACGCGTACTACACAACACAGAGGCATTGAATCGCTACGGTTCCAGGAGAGCATTACCCAAAACAGGCCAGAGAATTAGTTGATCAATTGAGAGGCAGCAATTACTGGGGATACAGTTAAGAAACTCAGCATTCCTATCCTTTCATGGTTAATCACTTGAAAAAGGCCAGAGAATGAGTTGGCCGAAACGTGATGAAACAATAACTACGAAGATGAGGATAACAGTCCGCAAATAAATAAATAACTAATCCTCATCTCAAAAATGAACAAACGTACATTATTTTATTTCCAACTAGCGGGGGTACCCGGCGTTGCCCGAGTGTTTGTTTCCAGGACGGGGGGGGGGGAGTTTTAAAAAATGTTATGGTAGGTAAGTAGGAAGGATCAAACCCGGAGTCATGAGTAAAAGTAGGAAAATAAAGTGTGAAAAAAAACAAAAAAAAAAAAACATCTGCAACGTTAACAGTTCGGCCACCAAGAAAAGTCCATTCCAGTTGTTTAGGAAAAAAAAAAAAACGACTACGGTAGGTCGGCGCGAACGTGAAAATATAATGTGAATTGTCCAGCACGCTAACCACTACGCCACAGAGCACTGCAGCTTAGTTTAGTGATTTTAAATAACTTCACATGAAAGAACTACGAAGCCAAACCGGTGTTCTCTTCTCAACTGTTCCTTGTGAACGGTCCCCAAACGGTGTTAAGTGGTGGCAGGGGGAGGAGGAATTTATTAGAGAGAAAATATTTTACCACTTCCATTGATCTTAACCGATTTTGGCCGTTACTTCTCAGCAGAAAAAGTATAGAAATCTAAGATTATCGAGGAATTTGAGAAATAATAAGCCTATAACACACCTCAGATATTGTTCTGCCGTTAGTGCATATTATATTTGCATGAAATATCTTGATTTTTAATCCTATTAATGTCAAAATCAGACGGGAAAAAATGAGTTCATTTTATTTATATTTCCAATCCAATAACATGTTCCAATAATGACATATGAAAATTGGTGCGTGAAAAGTCATTGTGAATGTGATGCTGTTTAAAACTAGAAATAGAAATACCGGCGTGCAGATAGAGATCAGAATCGCGAGGAAAACCTTCATATATGATCCGCGTTCTTCGAGTTCGTTTTCTTTTCTTTTCTTTTTTTATTGATATTTGCATAGAATGATTAAATAGGCTTCAACGATTAATCCCTCCCTCGGGCAAATGTGTAAGAGACATGCGCACATCTATTTCACGGTTTACTTCCGGTGTCCTCCATTTTTTTTGTTCTATTTTTTTTTTTTTTTCCAATCATGGCCGACCTTGCTTCCGGCTTCGTCATATGTTCTATTAATTTCCTTCCACTGGGCCCTCACGAAGGAAAAACGAAAAAAAAATTATAGGATCCTATTATTATCTCCACGTAATCATTTTCCCATCATTTTCTTACCGTTATTATTTTTTTGGGGGGGGGTATCATGTTCAATATATTCTGCCCTTTACAACTGCGTAAGAAATCTATACACTTCATACTCTATTTATTTTATTTATTTATTTATTTATTTTTCCTTTATCTAGGTTATTTTGTTATTTATTTATTTATTTATTTATTTATTTTGTCCGACGTCCTACGTTCCACGTCCCAGTGGGCGTTTTTGGTCTAGACAGCAGATTGTGAACTTCGTAATAACAATAATTCATATCTGCCCTCAGCATTTTTTCTTTTCCCGCCTCCTCCTCTTCCTCCTCTTCCTCCTCCTCATCCTCCTTCTTGATATCTAAATAAAATATTAACATGAACTCAATTCGGTAATGTCACTAAATACGGTTTGTAGGTGAACTGAGAAAAATGAGGCATTCAAAATGTTTCTTATCTAAAACATTACTAGCAGGGGTAGGAAGTGGACATTACGCGGTCGTACAATACGCTTAAATATGGTATTTTAATTTGTCCAGATTTCGTATATATTATTATAGGGTCGTGATTTCAAAAGTAGAAAAAAATATATATTTGGGTGGCATCTGTTAGAATCGAAACCGAAGGCAAAACTGTAGCATTCAAAGTTGATGACGTTACCACTGCACCAACATGACACGCATATGAATAGACAAAAAATACACTAAGATGAATGTACAAAATGAATAACATTTTTTTTCAATTTTTACCCATTCTTGACCCCTTAAAAACTATTTTAACCCATTAAAAACTATTTTAACCCCTTAAAAACTATTTTAACCCCCTTAAAAACTATTTTAACCGCTAAAGACCCATAAAAGAACGGTCTATAAAAAATCCAATCATTTGAGGTCCCTAGCGCCGCTTTGCGACTTTTAGTTTCAGAAGAGATAGAATTTGAAAATATGGAGACAGACAGACATAGTGAATTTTATAAATTAAATTACACTAACGGGTGGAAGGACGCCCGACTTTGACGGGCGTAAAATACGCTTAAATATGATATTTTAATTTATCCAGATTTCGTATATATTACTATAGAGTTGTGATTTCAAAAGTAAAAAATAAATATTTGAGTGCCATCAGTTAGAATCGAAACCGAAACATTCAAAGCTGGTGACGTTGCCACCGTACCAATGTGCCACTGATATGAACTGCTTGAAAATAAAATTAAAAATAAACTAAAATGAATGTACACAATCGCCAAACTTTCACAAGAAACACTCGTCTAGCTGTAACCACTATCAATAATTTCCCCCACTCTTTATCTGTGCCTAAACCTAAACGTAGATTCCATGAACAAAGCTTCTTTCTTAGAACTGCATGGTCAACAAATAACTGTTACCAAAGGCAATAAAAATTACTTTTCTATCTATCTGAATCATTTTTTTTTTTTTTTAAGAATTCAATTTTAAGAAGTTCATTTCATTTGATGCAACCATATTAACTTTTATCGAAAAAAAAAAAGCCAAGAAGCCACTTGATGTATGGAGCTTAATTTTTTGTTTTTTTTAAATACAATGCTACTTCAAAATCAATAACTATCCCCCAATAAGTGTTAGCTGGATAGATTCTGACCCAGAAAGCAGCAATTCTTCCCTCTTTGTCATAAACATTGTTCATGGAATGCAAGAACTAAAGGACAAAATAAGGGAAGCAAGAGTTACGAGGCTGTCGAAAGTAAAGACAAAATTCACTTTCACCTTCCAATCTATGCCCCCCCTTCGCCAAACTTTCACAAGAAACACCCGTCTAGCTGTAAACACTATCAATAATTTCCCCCACTCTTTATCTGTGTCTAAACCTAAACGTAGATTCCATGAACAAAGCTTCTTTCTTAGAAATGCACGCCTATGGAATTGTCTTCCGTTTTCCTGCTTTCCAACTGTCTACAATATAGTTGTCTTCAAGTCTAACGTAAACAAGTTCTTGATGAGCCGTCCACGTCCACTTAATATCGTATATTGTATCGTTATTTTCATGGCAAGTGCTCGTCTGAGCTCCTATATATGGTCCACCCTCGCCAAACTTTCACAAGAAACACTCGTCTAGCTGAAAACACTATCAATAATTTCCCCCACTCTTTATCTGTGCCTAAACCTAAACGTAGATTCCATGAACAAAGCTTCTTTCTTAGAACTGCACGCCTGTGGAATTGTCTTCCGTTTTCCTGCTTTCCAGCTGACTACAATATGGTTGTCTTCAAGTCCAACGTAAATAAGTTCTTGATGAGCCGTTCCATATAAGTTATCAAATTTACCGAATTTTCATTACTAATGATTACTATATTGTCCAATTTCTACTGTACACTCTTTAACCCTTATCCTTGAGTGGCCTCTTGGCCTTGATAATGTGGTGATGCCTATGTAAAAAAAAACAAAAAACAAAAACAATGTATAACGATTTTTTTCTCCAATTTTGACCTATTTTGGATCCTTTAAAAACTATTGTGATCGGCTAAAGACCCATAAAAGAACGATTCATAAAACCCCAATCATTTGAAGCCCCTAGCGCCGCTTTGCGACTTTTAGTTTCGGATGAGATAGAGTTTGAAAATATGGAAACAGACGGACAGACAGACATAGTGAGTTTTATAAATTAGATTACACTAGCGGGGGAAGGGGAGCTTTGCCCGGGCGTAAAATATGCTTAAATATGATATTTAAATTTGTTCAGATTTCGTATATACTAGACTACCAGTGACCCGTTGGGTCAGTATGTTATATTAGCTATGGAATTAATGTATGAGCGTGACACTTGTGACGTAAAGAAAATAGTTTTTTGTGACATAACAGAAAAATTTCTATGAAAGAATATTAAATTAAAAAAGAATATAGATAGATTTCTATGAGTCGTTCTGTTTATAATTGTTTATTTTGGAAAAAAAAAATTACAGACATTGAATTATAAGTGATTTGCCATACTTATAGGTAAATGTGCACTGAACAGATACCATAATACTTAAAGTTCAATTCAAATTTTGATATTTGTTTTAATTTAAACGCGAAAAAAAAACAATTGGAATGATGAAAACGTACACAGTAAAACAATACGTTTTATTGTCGCGTTGATTATTTATTTGTAACGCTATTTAAAAAATAACTGTTTTAGGGGTTATTTATTTATGTTAGTAGTGTAGAAGAAAATGTATTAATGTTTTTAAGAAAGGTGTATTAAAAAATTGAGAATAAATTTAAAAAAGAGGAAGGCTGTGGGGAAATCGCCATTGTAAAATGCTCTTATGGTTGTCAACGGGTTAAAGTCGATTTATTTGTAAGAAAATTGCGTTAAAATAACTTAAACGTAATACGGAAATGAACGATGTAAAAAAAGCAGAAAGGATTAGCAATTGTTTATTTGGATAATTTAAACGCGGGAAAAAATGGGACGCTGAAAACGTACATAGTAAAACAATACGTTTTATTGCCGCGTTTATTATTTAGTATAATATATATCGTATATATGAAACAGGTCGATGATTATATGTAATATTTGTAATCACGTTTTGCGTTTGCTTCCTATATCTTGAAGTTTTTTATTCAATAAATTTAAGATATTCATTTTTCTAAGGGTGTCCGTTTGTTTGAACGAAACCGGTCCAGCGATTTGTGCTTATTTCTTTACGCTGTTATAGGTTTATGTTTATGTACGCATGCGCAACCGGAAGTCTTAAATCGGATGTTGGGTTACAACACCCGTTACAAGGTTATTTGAGTTTTATAATTATATAGATAGATTATTATATTGTAGTGATTTCAAAAGTAAAAAAAGGACTTTGGTGCACTCAGAATCGAAACCGAAATGTAGCACTCGAAGCTGGTAACGTTACCACTGTACCAATGTGACACGGATATGAAGTTATTAAAAATTAAAATTGAAAAAACAATTAAGATGAATGCACAAAAAGTATAAAGATTTTTTTCAATTTTGACCCATTTTTATCCCTTGAAAAACTATTTTAACCGGTTAAAGACTAATAAAAGAATGTTTTAATAAAAGAACGGCCCGCAAAAAAATCCAATCATTTGAGGCCCCTAACGCCGCTCTGCGACTTTTAGTTTCGGAGGAGATAGAGTTTGAAAATATGGAGACAGACAGACATACAGACAGACAGAGAGACAGACAGACATAGTAAGTTTTATAAATAAGATTATCATTTTGAGTAAAAATTTAATTTATTTTACTTGTCTAAACGAGAAAAATGCCCGATTAAAAACAAACAAACTAAAAAAATAACCTTGATTCAGCTTTGAAAAGTGAGGGAGAAACCTGGTCAGCCGACTCTACCCCCTTATTTATCTAACTATTTTTATATATATAGATAGATAAATAGATAGATAGTAAGTTATAAAATATATATGGCGATTAAGCTACATTGAATATTCCGCGTTTCATCCACTCTAGGACTCTTCAGGCTTACCTATAGATAGATAGATAGATAGATAGATAGATAGATAGTAAATCATAAAATATATATGGCAATTAAGCTACATTGAATATTCCGCGTTTCATCCACTCTAGGACTCTTCAGGCTTACCTATAGATAGATAGATAGATAGATAGATAGATAGATAGATAGTAAATTATAAAATATATATGGCAATTGAGCTACACTGAATATTCTCAACCTCCATCGAATGTTTTATCTCAGTTCTTCTTTTTACCATGGATACAAAAAACTCAATCTTCCCTTATATATATATATATATATATATATATATATATATATATATATATATATATATATATATATATATATATATATATATATAGCTTTAAGTAAAAGAGAAAAGATAAAGATCAATTCCACAAAAAATCCCCCAAATTTTACCTGTATTCCATTATTCAATAAATAATCCATTCTATATCTACCTATATATAGTTTTGTGTCTTCATTTCATTCTCTTGTTGTCCTATTGTATATATATATATATATATATATATATATATATATATATATATATATATATATATATATATAGATATAGATAGATAGATAGATAGTAAGTTATAAAATATATATGGCGATTAAGCTACATTGAATATTCCGCGTTTCATCCACTCTAGGACTCTTCAGGCTTACCTATAGATAGATAGATAGATAGATAGATAGATAGATAGATATAGATAGATAGATAGATAGATAGATAGATAGATAGATAGATAGATAGATAGATAGATTTTTAACTTATATAACTATATAAAAAATCATTTAAAAAAATTTAGTTTTTAGTCTTTCGTTGGAAAATTATTTTGTCAGTAAGTCAATTAATATAATTATTTTGTCAATTAATATAATCACCTGCAATCGCCGAATCAACTTACTTTCTCGAATTCATGATAGTCCTAAGTTTCAAGGAAGCATAAATTGCTTACTATGGAACACTGTTTCGGGGATTATAAAAAAAAACACTATATTAAATCATGGCTCCCCAACAGTATTGATCGAACACCACCTCCCTTAAATACAAGAACAAAAATATGTTCTGGATATTATATCTTCTTTTTTTTCTTTTTTTTTTTTTTGCTCCGGATTAATTGGGCTAACCTATTAATGTTACAACAAAAAACGTCTTCCTGACATTTCTTCTTGTTTCGAAAAAAGCAAATATTTTTATTTACAAATCTGTTGCATTCATATGAATCCGCTATATTACTCATGACCTAATTTGTTAATAATATACTTTTTATATATTTACATACTTATTTACTCATAATCTATTTATTATTATTAATTTTCAAAATATATAAAAATTTTAAATATAAATATATATACGAGATTTCTTTTGTTATATTAGAAATTAATAATGTAGTTTTGGATTTCCTCCATTAATCTACTTTGTACATATAATGTATTGTTCCCATAAAGTAAATTTTGTTAATTTCGTACAGTTGTTTACTATTTCACTTGTACAGTTTTATATGTTTTATGGTTCTTTGAAGTTTCGAATTTCTCATTCAGACATAATCTACAGAGGTCATTAAAATTTATATTATTTTCATCTTGACTATTAGTTAGTTAGTTAGTTAGTTAGTTAGGTAGATAGATAGATAGATGGATGGATAGATAGATAGATAGATAGATGGATAGATAGATAGATAGATCTACTTAAAAAGACGAGTGTTGGTAATCTTCTTTATTTGCAATTGACAAAGTCTCCCTTGTGCCCTTGTCAGACATTACCTTTCCGTTCTTTCTCTCTCACTCTCTCTCTCTCTCTCTTTCTCCCACTCTACCCGTCTCTCTCTCTCTCTCTCTCTCTCTCTCTCTCTCTTTCACCCCCGTCTGATCAAACGTCCAACGTGACAAGTGAAGCACGTTCCTTCCGAAATATTAGAATCCACTTTCGTATAAATGCCTTGGGTTTTTTTTGTTTTTTTTTATCCCGTTATTTGCAGATAACAACGTATCTGATACAAGTTTTTTTTTTTTTTTTTTTTTTTTTTTTTTTTGCTGCTGCTGCTGCTGCTTTTTTGTTTTTTGTTTTTTTTTTGGGGGGGGGGGCGTCCATTTAATTATAAATTTTTTAGCTTTTCATGTTGACGTTTTATCATTTATGAGACTTCTCCATTTTCTTTTCTTAGATGAGTGCAGGTGCGTCGTCTGTTGAAGAAGCAACCAAAGAAAAGCAGAGGAAAATGGTGGTTTCTGAATCATCTGGAAGTTGGGTTGTTTTATTTCGAGATTAGGGTAAAGGTTAGGGTTAGGATTAACAGAATACAAAACCTCGACATGATGAGATCAAGTCGAACAAAGAAAGGAAGAAAATAGAAAATAGTAGAGGAAGGAGAAAAAATGGAAGAGAGAAAAACAGTAACATGACACAGGGTGGAACAATAACATTGTCGCCCTAGAAAATACGACATGATTCCATTTCCGTTTGATGAAAACTGGGTTTTTTTCAGACCATCTGCTAGCTGGCTAGGTGTGTACAAATTCTAAGAGCGATAGGAGCCTTCTATCATGTCTGAAAGCAACGCAATGTTCAACAAGCGAGATCGGAGATGCGCCGCTGTACAACTCATGCTCTCCACTGATCCAAGTTAGGATAACAGGACCATTGCCATCACCCTCAAAATACATCGCTGGAACCCCAAGGACATCAAGTAGTCCAAAACAGCCGGCGTCGAAGGAGACGGACGTGTAAAGTGAAAGCGAGAATGGGCCGGCTGTAGCTAGCATGTGGTAGGAAGAAAGAGAAACGCGAGCTAGATTAGATGGACATGTGACAGCGAGTTACTTTTTAAGTGTTGTTGAGACGGGAGGGTAAAACTAATAAAAAAAAATGCTTTTGCTTAAAAAGAAAAAAAATGCCGACCCGGATTTTTATTTATTTATTTATTTTTGTTTTTTCCTCTTCGACGGTGTCGGACGATGTAGGGGTTCGAGGGAGGTTTGAACGGTAACGATCACGGTTAGAACGTAAGGCCACGTTAAAAAAAGAGGAAGGAAAAGAATTAAAAAAATCGAAGAAGAAGAAGAAGAAGAAGACGGGGAGGAGGAGGAGGAGGAGGAGGGGGATAAAAAGATCTAAAACAAGAACAACTACGTTTCTAAATTTTTGAGATGAGGATTGGTTATTCGTATTATCTGATTTACTCATCTTCAGCGTCATTTTCATAACGTTTCGGTCCATGTAACCTTCGACCTTCTTCAGGTGTATTCTTGTCGAACTCGGGAATGTTTCTGTCCAACTCTGGAATCTGGACGGAATTTCAAACGGAACCCTTTATTTGCTTCAGGGTGGCTGCATGCTCCCGTTCCGTCAACCATGACTGGATAGAGACCCTAAGTAATTTGTATTTGCATTTTTTTTCAGTCGCCCACAACCTTCAGAAGAATATCACTTTCATGATTGAGTTTTTCACAACTACTCTAACTACTGTACCGTGAGTCCTTGCGGACAGGAACATTCCTGGACTCGACAAGATAAACCTCAAGAAGGTCGGAAGTTACATCGAAGATGAAAACAAGTTCGAAGAATCAAAATAATACGAAGGACGACAATAAAAACAAATAAAAAAAAACAAGTGCATGTGAAAATTTTTAATGTATATAATAATATATACTGTCAACACGACGGTTTTAGGTTCAATCCTTGGCTTGGGAGAGATGCTAGTCTAGCGGCACTGATGAGTTGTGAAAAACGAAACAGGACTGTATGTCGATGACTACCAATATATTTTAGCCCCCCCCCCCTCTTTGGGTAGAGCACTGTTGTAAATAATCTCACCCGCTACTTAATTGGCTGAAAATGCGAAGCTCGTTGTTTGTTTGTTTACGAACAGGCAATTTGAGCACGATAAAAGCGGTGGCGGTTGTCTATTTAAATAGACATTCCGACGAGTTATTTACGGGCGTCGATTCCATGGTCGAGCGGGAGAACTGCCGACTGTCAACACGACGGTTTTAGGTTCAATCCTTGGCTTTGGAGAGATGCTAGTCTAGCGGCACTGATGAGTTGTGATAAAACGAAACAGAACTGTATGTTGATGACTACAAATATATATATATGCACGTTTCATTAAATAGCACAGAAAACTCTTGCTTATTTTTCTTGTAATCCTCCTTTTCTCTTTGTCGGACCATTTTCCGAACTTTTTTTTTTTTCGAGTGAAAAAAGAAATTTCTCGTAATCGCGACGTTTTCGACCTCCATTGGTCATCCTCAGGCGAGTAGTAAAAAAAGAAAAAAATGAAATTGAAAAATGAAAATAGCGAGATGAAATGAAAAGATGATTAAAAGACGATTAAAATCGCTTAAAATCATTAAATTACTCAAAAGCACTTGAGCGTGCCCTCCGTTTCATTTTGAGTCTGGTTAACCGTTGGTTTATTAGTGTGGAGTAACAATGCCTCAAAGATTGGGAGGCGCACCTTTCAATATGAGGCGGTTAAAATGGCCGTTTTTTTTTTTTTATTATTTATCGCTACATGATACATCACTACATGATACATCACTACATGATACATCACTACATGATACATCACTACATGAGTTACACACACAGGTGCCGCTTTCGAATCTCACTAGATTCAGCCACTCTGATGAGTCGTGGACGACGAAACACATGTCAGTGGATAATTATATTTTAAAAATAATATATATGCCGCTCCCCATTAAAAGGGGGTACCAGATTGGTCAATGGGAAAATTATTCCCAACAAGCATTTAGGTAAAAATGCACTTTCGTATAAATACTTGAATTCATTCAAGAAAGTATCGCTAACAAAAACAAATAAAAACATCTATATGTATGTATATACATACATATATATATATATATATATATATATATTATCCAATAAAATAAAGGATAAAGAGGTGATTTTCGCTGTTTGCCTTAGTAAATAAGATATGGTGTGTGTTTTTGTATACATGTGGGGTGCATTTAGGCAGCATTTTTTCTCTTAAGCATATTTCATTGACTAAAACAAATATATATAAATCATTCAAAACCAGTTAGATTAATCTATGTCTGAAAATGAATCCAGAAAGATTGGAAAGTATTCGGATTTACGAAAAATGATATAAAAAAACGTTTTTTTCTTATTTACTGATATATATATATATATATATATATATATATATATATATATATATATATATATATATATATATATATATATATATATATATATATTAGCCGGGTATATGGGGACCTACGAAAATGGATAAGTTCGTATCCACTTAAAGTGCTGCGCCAGATTATCGATTAAAAACGCCACGGCATGACTCATCGTTGGAAATGAAAGATGGCGCCGTTTTGACGAACTTTCATTCGTTCGTCCAATTTACTTTTTTATTCACGTTTCAGAATTTTTCGACTTCTTTCTTTTATCTTTCCTCCTTTTCTTTGTTCGCATCCTTTTTTCATCGTATATTTTTCTTCGTTTATATTTCGATGTATTCTTCATCTCCCTCCTTCTCCTCCTCTTTATTTCATCTCACTTTTCTATTCCCTGTGTTTCTTCTTCTTCTTCCTCTTCTTCTTTCTTCTTCGTTCTTATCTTTCTCATTCTTCAGTTATTCTTTTCTTCTCCTTTTTCTTCTTCTTTTTCTTCCTTTTCTTTCTTTTTCTTCTTTTTTCTTTTTCTTCTGCTTTTTCTTCTTCTCATTCATACTATTTTTATTTTTCCTCTCTTTTTTCTTTTTCTTCTTTTGTCTTCTTTTTCTTCTTTTTCTTCATTCTTTTTCTCCTTCTTTGTCGTTCTTTTTTTTCCGGTTTTTCTTCTCCTTCTTCTTCTTCTTCTTCTTCTTCTTCTTCTTCTTCTTCTTTGTCTTATTTTTTCTTCGTTTTCATCATTCTTTTTCTTCTTCTTCCTTTTTCTTCTTATTTCTTTCCTTCTTCTTCTTCTTTCTTCTGATTCTTATTTTTTATTCTTTTTATTCTCATTCTTCCTCTTCTTTTTTACTTCTTCGTCTTCTTCTTCTTTGGTCTTTTTTCTTCTCCCTTTTTCTTCTTCTTCTTTTTCTTCTTCTTCTTCTTTTTTTTCTTCTTCTTTTTCTCTTTCTTCTTTTTTCTTCTTTTCCCTCACCTCGTTTCCTCTTATTCCTTCCTTTTTCCTTTATCTACTTGATCTTTCTTACCTGCCTACTTCCTCGTCCGTCTTTCCATTTTCTTCTTCTTCTTCTTCTTCTTCTTCTTCTTCTTCTCCACGTGTTTCCCATCTTACTCCTCCTTCTCTTTTTCTTTCTCTTCTTCTCCTCTTTCTCCTCCTCCTTCTTATTTTTCATCATTTTTCCTTTTCTTTTCCCTCATTCTCATTATTATTCTTGTCGCCAGTGTCCTTTTGTTTCTTTTGCTTTAATTTACTTCACACAAGTTATATTGCTGCTGAGATGTAAGGAACACTCCTTATTTATTACAAAAAAGTTTTCAAACCTTGGAATAAAAATTAATTTGGCTAGAAAAACGCGATTCAAAGTCACATGTTAAAAGATGTGAGTTGAATTACGTTATAGCAAGCATTAGTTTGAATTTATACAAGCAGAGTTAGGAGTCAATAGAAGAGAGCTAAGGAGGCCCAGGCGGTCGAAAAGAAGCTAGAGCGTTGAAGACATGGCCTGTAATGGCCCTGTACGGGGAAAGGCAGAATCTAAAGACGCGTGCAATCTGCCAACAGGAAAACATTTGGAATAACATATAACCCAAAACTTCTGATCGCTTCTTTGGAAGGAATGTTCATTTCTGCTTTGGTTGGTTCGTCAACCAAAATCCCTAGAAGGTAATGTTTTCCTGTTTGGCAAGATGTAATTCCCCCAGAAAATGTTCTGTTTCTATGTTGTTATTGAAATGTTTGTTGATAAAATGCTATGTGTCCTGTGGAAAGACCACATGACACATATAGGTGTAATAGGGTGGGGGAAAGAATACAAACGTGGTATATGGTATATATAGTAAGAAAAATAAATTTGAATAAAAATAATAATAAAGATAATTATTATCAAATTTGAAATTGGCTTTCAGAACTTTGCAAGGTTATCGCCATTAGACTAGTTGAAAGTTGAGTTTTTAAAAAAAAGGTTCCGGTTGTGACCGAAATGAGTTTAAAATTGATGAATTAAAAAAAACATAGATTTATACGTGAAGCGATAAACAGTTCAAATATATTAAAATAACACATAACGAACATTTAAAGTATATAAAATTTTTCTTTTTCTTTTCCCTTTCCCTTTCTTTTTTTTTTTTTTTTTTTTTTTTCGTTGGCGTCCAAAACATACAACGAAGATTTTTAAAGTTTTATTATTTGAATTTTCAGAAAAACGAGATTTGAATATATGTTTACAATTCTTGTTATGAAACAGATGAGTATCGGCTGAGGAGAACTTGATATAGCTATCTAAAAAGGTCCCCTATTATCAGGTTTGAAACAGAGGGCACCGAGTATTTATTTTATCTAAATTTTCTGTAAATAAATATATAAAAATATGCTCTTATTCTCGGAATTTTTCCTTATAACAGAGCACTCTGCTGGAATCATTTTTTCCAAAAAAATTATAAGTATACGTGTAATGTGTATATATATATATATATATATATATATATATATATATATATATATATATATATATATATATATGTATATGCACACCATTATAAAAGACATTATATACCCAACGCATTATACATGATATTTAAACCCTGCTATCTAACAACGGGAGACTGAAGCTTGGCAACAGCAACAACCACCGTATGCAAATAACCGAGCCGTGTGCAATGTGACGTCACAGCAAGGAAGAGGGAAAGAAGAAGAGTATAAAAAGCGTAGGCCGAGTAGAAACAGAAATAGACGTCTTACACACGTGGCTTGAGAGCGACAGGAAAAGACGTGTCCTAAACATGGCCAGATAATAGACAGAGTATCACGTGTTTGACACACAGACTCTTGTAAGTACATCAGAGTATGAGAAGACTCTTTCACCTTGTCCATAGCAATCTGTTGTATAGTGGGGTTCTATATATAAACGAGTGTGTATAACAGTTTACGTGTATATATAAACGTCCGTGTGTTTACTTATGTGTTGAATGTTATAACGTGGATACATTTTCGGGTGGGTCTATGATCGTCTAGTATTCTCGTGTTCATATGTGTCAATATATTCACAGATACTCTTCAATAGCAGGCATATAACATTTACAATAAAAATGGACAGACAGCAGTTATCTAGGGATTTTACATCGGTCCAATCAGAGAAGCATACCTGGTCCATCTTTGTGTGACCCGTCATTCGTAGGTCAGCAAGGTATCTTAGTGTGGCAGGACCCGTCAATCGATTTAGCTTGTCTTAATTTCACGATCGGGTTGATATGTCGCCGCTTCGTCGATCTGTCGTGCTAGAAAGAAAGCAATTTCATACACACAAAAGAAAGAAACAACTCGGTGCTCTATTCTACTGTTTAAATTCAAAATAAGATATGCAAATATATAGTTATATACAATTGTTCAATGTTGATTTTGACAGAATCCGTTGAGTCAAAACAGGTTAATTTCTCTCGGTATCGCGGTGGAATGATGCGGGAAGAGAGGGGTTAGGGTTAGGGTTAGGGTTAGGGTTAGGGTTAGGGTGTGGCGACTCTTCAACTGTGCTCAACTCTGTTCAAAACTTTAGCTAAACTCTGCGCCAACTCCCGGTTTCGACTCTGGGACCCGTTCATGAACTCAGGGAAGGGGTGAGACCGGGGTGGTTTCCTAGGCCAATCGTATTCCAGTTACACTACAGGGGATAGTAGGAGGATTCACAGGTTGTTGGCCTTCGGGCTCTTTTTTTTTTTTTTT